>NC_084966.1:13860541-13865541 GCF_949316205.1 Platichthys flesus
AGGCCCGACCCTGCTTAGCTTCCGAGATCAGACGAGATCGGGCGTATTCAGGTTGGTGTGGCAGTAAGTGAATGAGTCCACCCTCTGACCCTTATTTATACATGTAAATACGTCAGGTAAAAGAAGAAAAAAGCTTACAGCACCTGGTATTCCCAGGCAGTCTCCCATCCAAGTACTAACCAGGACCGACCCTGCTTAGCTTCCGAGATCAGGCGTATTCTTTTTTTTTTTATCTTTTTTATTATTTTCCAGTTCACACATTTACAGCAAACTATAACACAGGGTATTATTTACATAAATCATCTCTGAGAAAAAAACCTTTTACAAACCCAACTTAATCCCCTTCTCTTGTCCATCCTACACAAAAACTCACTCAATTCTAATGCTTACAGGACAAATGTTACGTCAAATTAAAGAATACAGCTCAATCTGCATGCCCCAGTCTTTTCACCAGTTAAACAATATCTCCCCTCCCTCCCCTTCAGAAATTAATTTACTCCCACTCACAAAGAAACTTTCCGCCTTCTCCCCTCCATACTTATACATCAAGTTAACATCTCTTTTCATGATTGATTTAAACAAACTTTTTATTTTCACTTTCCGCCCCTCAAAGTGTGCGTAGTTCCTCCTGCAGACGACCGCGAGTCTGGCATGGCTCAAAACAAAATTCATTAGACAAAAATTAACGTCTTTTCTTTTTTCAAACGTACCAAACAAAAACATTGTCCTCCACCCTCCCTCCAAGTCCAGCTCAGCAGCCCAGTTTTCTTTCAAAAGTGCTTTTAAAAACTCAAAGAAATCAACTAACTCCCCACAGTCCAAAAAATAATGTAAAAAACTCTCATGACCACTTTTGCAAACATCACACATCGCATTTACATCATTATTAATCTTATTTAGCACCACGTTTGTATAAATCCTATTGTGTCTAATTAAGAAATCGTTGTTCTCACACTCTATACTATTATACCTTATCCCCATATTTGACCATATTTTCTTTACATTCATACCCACAAACACCCTGCTCCACACTTTCTCAGCTGCCGGCTCCTTCATCACATCCCCTATCAACCATCTGTATACTTTCTTCACACTCATATCTCCCATTTTAATCTTTTTCTCATTCTCCATCACATATAGCTCAGGCATGCTTGTCTCTCCCTTCACCACACATTCACTTTTGATGATCTTGGCCCACTCTAAGGGTATACTTGTTTTAATCTTTTCATATATTTTATTTATTTTCTCTCTATTTTCCATCCCCTCGAGCTCACATACCTGATCATATATGCAATTATTTCTTAAGAATCCTGGGATGACCTCATAAATGATGTCCTTTATTTGTCTAATCCCTCCTTCTATGAATTTGGGCTCATACAATGTTTTGCCATTGTGTTTAATTTTTTCGTTTAGAAACAGGGGCAGTTTTACCAACGGTTGTATCCTCTCACATTCATATTGCATCTTAGGTAAGAATTTCCTCCAGGCTTCAAAGACCTCTCTATAAAATTCTGGTATAGTTGTCGTCATTGACTGCTTTAGGCCCATGTACCACACATACTGTCCTATGCCACCCACATCATTCATATATTTCTCCATGAAATCCTTCCACCCATATTTATATCTTCCCACAATATATTTCTTCACCGTTTTAATCCTTACTGCTGTCTTTTTTGTTTCTATATCCAATAAGTTCAGCCCTCCTTCACACCTCTTTCCCACGAGTGTCCCCTGTGCAATCTTAACTCCCTTCCCCTCCCATATAAAATCACACACAATTTTGTTAAGGTCATTTTTAACCCACATTGGCATTTCTAATACAGACAACACATACACACAGCCTGATAGTAGCAAACTATTAACCACTGTCACCTTTCCCTTTAACCTGAGCTTCCTTGCCTTCCACCTCCCACATACAGTTTTTATTTTGTTGATGACTCCTGTCCATGTTGCCTCAGTTGCCTCTGTAGTTTCAACACCTAAATATATGCCCAACACTTTAATATACCTATCCTCCACCCTTAAACCTACTTCCTCTCTCTCTACGTTGCCTATATACATTATTTCTGATTTTTCTTTATTTATTCTAGCGCCCGAAGCTCTCCCATATATCTCTGCCAATTCTAGCACCCTTTTCACACTGTTCCCATCCCTCACTGTTACTGTTGTGTCGTCTGCATATTGATTTATTGTATGCACGCTCCCAGATGGTAGTTGTATTCCCCGAACTCTTGCGTCCTTTTTAATTAGTAAGGCCAGGGGCTCAGCCACAATGGCATAAAGCAATGCCGATAGTGGACATCCCTGCCTTATCAATCTCCCTAGACAAAATCTGTCAGTCAGCACTCCATTTACTTTGACACAGCTCCTTGCACCCTCGTACAACCTCCTCACCCACCCCACTAATCTCTCTCCAAATCCAAATCTCACCAGTGATCTAAATAAAAACTCATGCTCCACCCTATCAAACGCTTTATTCCAGTCTATAGCTAACGCTATTCCCCCGGCCCCGTCTCTCTTCATGAATTCTATTGTATCCCTAACTGTCGCTATTGTGTCAGCTATATCCCTACCTGGTATACTATAACTTTGAGATGTTTTAATTATATCCCCTATCACTCGTTTTATTCTGTTAGCCAACACCTTGGTCAAAATTTTGTAATCTACATTTAGCAGACTTATAGGCCTATAATTCTGCAAGTCTAGTTTACTTCCTTTCTTCTTAAACACTAAGGTAATTACACCTTCTACCATCCTACCATGCACTATCCCTGTTTTCTCAGTCTCCCTGAATACCTCTACTAAAATAGATGCCATCTGCTCCTTATATACTTTATAAAATTCAATCCCTATCCCATCACTCCCAGGACTCTTCCCGCTCTTCAGGCCCTCTATCGCCTCCATCACCTCACTCCTATTTATATCTCTGTCACACCATTCACTATCATCCACACTCAGCTTGCTTTCTACACTATCCAGTACCTCCACTATACTGTCCTCCTCTAATCCACCTCTCTGATATAACTCCCCATAAAACTCTTGCACCCTCTCCAGTATGGCCACATAGTCCGCTACTACCTCCCCCTCCTTATTCCTGATTTCGTGTATATATGTCCTGCTTTGTTTGCTTTTTTCTAGTCCCAGAAAATATGCTGTGCACCTTTCTCCCTCTAGCGCATATTTTGCCTTGCTCCGTAAAATTGCTCCTCTACATTTCTCTGCCTCATATCCCTGAAGTTCCATCTTTGCCTCTATATAATTCTCCATGCTGTAACCTTCATCATTCTCCGCTTTACTCAGCTCTCCCCTCAGTCTTTCCCTCAACTCCTTCTCTTTCTTCATCATTTTCACTTTTCTTTTCTTACTGTACCAAATGCTTATTGATTTAATCTTATTCTTCACCGTCTCCCATATCTCCCCAATCTGAGTATCTGCCCTATTGGCAACGTATTCTTTAATTTTCTCATTCTCCGTATCTAATAACTCCCTAATCTGTTGTTTATATTCGCCCTCTTCAATATAACCTGCATTCAAGATCCACATCCCTCCCCCTATCTCCTCTCTCCCTACTTTAATTCTGAATCTCACCCCGTCGTGGTCACTCAGTGCATTTATTTCATGTCTTATTCTGTCTATATGTTTTATATTCTCTCCCTGTGTTAAAACCAAATCTATCCTGCTTTGTTTCAATACACCATCCCTCATTTGTCTCCTGGTGAATTCCCTCCTCTCTGGATTCTCATATCTCCACACATCTACTAAATTCTTGTCCTTCATCATGTCCAACAAGTTCTCCCTCGATTTTTCCCATCTGAACACTACACCTTGCCCTATATCTAGCCTGCTACATTTAGTATTAAAGTCCCCAACTATTATACATCTTCCAATCACTAGCCCTTTCAGCTCCTCTATTATAATTCTTTTATCTATTTCTATATTCGGAACATATATATTAATTAGTCTAAACAACACATTTTGATACTTAAACTCTATTACTATTATCCTCCCTGTCCTATCTTTATATATCTCTATCTTTATATATCTCTTTTGTTTTTTAATCATTATAGCCACCCCTCTTGCATTCTTAGCCCCGTTATTATAATAAATCCCCCCCCCCCACACCTCCCTCACCTCCATAACTTTTACGTCATCCCAATTTGTCTCCTGTATGCATAGGATGTCACTTCTATATATATTTAAAAGTGACCTCAGTTTGCCTCTGTCCCTTAAACCATTCACATTAACAGAAGTTACTGTGGTCATGAGAGCTAAAAGAAAGAAAATATTTAAACCACAAACTAAAGCAAGACTCACATGCCAGACCGCTGTCCTTTATTCTCTCCCCGTGTCTTCTCCTCCTCTGCTTTCCTTTTGGCGGTCAGTCCCTGTTCTTTTTTCTTCTTCCCTCTCTTTTGTCCTCTGCCCTCCTTTCTTTGCTCCTCGTCCATTTTTTCCACCTGTTGTTCTGCTCTCCCTCGTTCATCGTCTGTAGCCTCCGCCGCATCATCGTCCTCCGCTTTTCCCCCCTGCTCCATCATCTGTTCGTCACCGTCTTTCTCAACACTGTCGCCGCTGTCAGATCTATACCGCCCTTCCCGTTCTCTTTCAGCTTCCTCGTTCCCACCTTCCGCCTTCTCTTCAGCTCCCCTTCCGTCATCGCTCTCTCCGTCTTTCTCCTCGATCTGTTCTCCTCTCTCCTCTTCCTCCTCTCTCGCCGCTGCGTTTTGTTCCTCACACTCCCGCGCATAATGCCCAGTCTTCTGGCACCTGAAGCACTTGAAATCAGGGCACTCCCTGAAGATGTGTCCTGGCTTGATGCAGAGTCGGCACACCCGCACCTGTCGGTCGTGTATTACCCTAAAGTACTCCGCTCCTCTGAGTGTCTCTAACTTGGTCGAGTACGGGAGTGATCGTACCTGCTCATTGAAGCGGACTTTTAAAAATCTTGTCCCGTCCACAATCTCCGTCCCCGGCCACTTGCGCCGTTTGATAGCCGATAT
>NC_084966.1:14263041-14310541 GCF_949316205.1 Platichthys flesus
CCCCTATAGGGCAACCCCGGCACTACAATGGCCGACATTTATACAAATCTATCGGGACATGTGTCGTTTCATAACAAACAAAAAAATATCTTGGATAGGTATGCTTGACCAAACAGGGAGGCCGCCATTTTGGATTAAGTGGCCATTTTTTTTCCATATTCCACATTTTTACTTGATGCACTTGTCCCAGGGCTTTCATCAGATTAACTTCAAATTAAGATCAGTGCCATCACAACAAGATGGAGATAAAAAGTGATTAAGAGATTGACCTTTCGTCACACCGTGTGACCGTGGCGTGGCGTCTTGAGTTTGATTAAACGCCATCAAAACACGAGGTTCTGTATCTCGGACATACATTGTCCAATCGAGTCCAAACTAGACATGTAAGACAAGGGTGCCATCCTGATGACATCTACACAGAAATTATGACTTGAAATTACAGCGCCCCCTGGTGGCTACAGGAAGTGACATGTTTTATACTTTGATGAACTGCTCCTGGCTGATTTACAATATACAGCTCAAATCAGATCAGTCAAGTCATTAGATCATGGTCAGAATTGTGACGTTTCCTCAAACCGTGTAAACATTGATGTGCGGCGAAGGATTTTCCTTCGCCAAAGGACACGATGTTATCATAACTCCACTGTGCATTGTCCTATCACTACAAAACTTCTGTCACATGGTCAGAGTCCAAGCCTGAACAGCTCTATGTGTCAATATTTCCTCAGTGTCATAGCGCCACCTACTGATTCGCCAGGAAACAGGAAGTACTTTGTTAATCCACTCTGCATTATCCAACCGGCTCCAAACTACTGACCTATGATCACAATCGTGAATAGAACAGCTCCATATATGAATATTAGTTCAGGATCATAGCGCCACCTATTGATCAGTGTGAAAATTAAGTTGCAGAAACATTGTCCAATTGACACAAAATTTCTCACGCTACATCAGAGTGCCTACTTTAACAGATCTATATGTCTGTGCGTAATAATAGTGATGGCGCCACCTACTGGCAAACCTACTGCCGCAGAGCGCAAAACGCATGCAACGTGGAGAAGTGCATGCTCGATCGATGATGTGCGTTTGGTCATCGATCGCTCTCTCCACCGACCGCAACAGGCTTCAACGTGCGGGTGCTCGGGCCCGCAAGTGCTACAACGTAGCCCTAGTTATTATTAGGGCCCGAGCACCGAATGGTGAGAGGCCCTATTGAATCTGTAAGGATTTTTATTATTATTATTATTATTTCCCTTTGGGGGGCTTTTTCAGGGTCTAGACATGCTCAAAAAGTTATGAAACTTTGCAGGAAATTCAAGGTCTGCGGATATTTTAGTATTCTGGAGTAATTGGAATTGGGCGTGGCAAAATGGCTCTACAGCGCCCCCTGGAACCAGCCCCTAGGTTTCCACATAACGGATTTTCATCAAAATCTGGATATAGGTGTATCGTGACCAGTCATGAAAAAAAGTCTCATGGAGCATTATGAAAAACGCAACAGGAAGTCCGCCATTTTGCTTTTAGTGGCCATTTTGGCAATATCCCACATTTTTACTTTTACGTACTTGTCCCAGGGCTTTCATCAGATCAACTTCAAATTCAGATGAGTGTCATCACAACAAGATGGAGATAAAAAATGATTGAGGGATTTTTTTTTTATCACACCGTGTGACCGTGGCATGGCGTTAAAAATTGGTTACACGCCATCAAAACACGGGCATCTGTATCTCGGACATACATGTTCCAATCAAGTCCAAACTAGACATGTAAGACAAAAGTCCCCGCCTGATGACATCTATGCATAAATGATGACTTAAAACCGCAGCGCCCCCTGGTGGCAACAGGAAATGTCTTGTTTTTTGCTTGTCTTACACTTGGATGAATTTCTCCTCATCCACTGACCTCAACCATGTCAAACTGTATCAAATGGGTCCCAAGACATTGACAATGAAGACATAAGATTACCGTGACTTTTCGTCAAACGCCATATTAATGGCGGGGCATTAAAGTTCATCAACTCGCCGTGAAACACGAAATTGCTGTAACTTCAGTGTTCATGATTCTATCTCTCTCAAACTACATGTGTGTAACAACAGCCCCCCCCTGAAGATATTCATATGGTTTTAAGAAATGGGCGTGGCAAAAAAACTGACCAGCGCCCCCTATAGGGCAACCCCGGCACTACGATGGCCGACATTTATACAAATCTATCGGGACATGTGTCGTTTCATAACAAACAAAAAAATATCTTGGATAGGTATGCTTGACCAAACAGGGAGGCCGCCATTTTGGATTAAGTGGCCATTTTTTTTCCATATTCCACATTTTTACTTGATGCACTTGTCCCAGGGCTTTCATCAGATTAACTTCAAATTAAGATCAGTGCCATCACAACAAGATGGAGATAAAAAGTGATTAAGAGATTGACCTTTCGTCACACCGTGTGACCGTGGCGTGGCGTCTTGAGTTTGATTAAACGCCATCAAAACACAAGGTTCTGTATCTCGGACATACATTGTCCAATCGAGTCCAAACTAGACATGTAAGACAAGGGTGCCATCCTGATGACATCTACACAGAAATTATGACTTGAAATTACAGCGCCCCCTGGTGGCTACAGGAAGTGACATGTTTTATACTTTGATGAACTGCTCCTGGCTGATTTACAATATACAGCTCAAATCAGATCAGTCAAGTCATTAGATCATGGTCAGAATTGTGACGTTTCCTCAAACCGTGTAAACATTGATGTGCGGCGAAGGATCATCCTTCGCCAAAGGACACGATGTTATCATAACTCCACTGTGCATTGTCCTATCACTACAAAACTTCTGTCACATGGTCAGAGTCCAAGCCTGAACAGCTCTATGTGTCAATATTTCCTCAGTGTCATAGCGCCACCTACTGATTCGCCAGGAAACAGGAAGTACTTTGTTAATCCACTCTGCATTATCCAACCGGCTCCAAACTACTGACCTATGATCACAATCCTGAATAGAACAGCTCCATATATGAATATTAGTTCAGGATCATAGCGCCACCTATTAATCAGTGTGAAAATTAAGTTGCGGAAACATTGTCCAATTGACACAAAATTTCTCACGCTACATCAGAGCGCCTACTTGAACAGATCTATATGTCTGTGCGTAATAATAGTGATGGCGCCACCTACTGGCAAACCTACTGCCGCAGAGCGCAAAACGCATGCAACGTGGAGAAGTGCATGCTCGATCGATGATGTGCGCTTGGTCATCGATCGCTCTCTCCACCGACCGCAACAGGCTTCAACGTGCGGGTGCTCGGGCCCGCAAGTGCTACAACGTAGCCCTAGTTATTATTATTATTATTATTATTATTTCCCTTTGGGGGGCTTTTTCAGGGTCTAGACATGCTCAAAAAGTTATGAAACTTTGCAGGAAATTCAAGGTCTGCGGATATTTTAGTATTCTGGAGTAATTGGAATTGAGCGTGGCAAAATGGCTCTACAGCGCCCCCTGGAACCAGCCCCTAGGTTTCCACATAACGGATTTTCATCAAAATCTGGATATAGGTGTATCGTGACCAGTCATGAAAAAAAGTCTCATGGAGCATTATGTAAAACGCAACAGGAAGTCCGCCATTTTGCTTTTAGTGGCCATTTTGGCAATATCCCACATTTTTACTTTTACGTACTTGTCCCAGGGCTTTCATCAGATCAACTTCAAATTCAGATGAGTGTCATCACAACAAGATGGAGATAAAAAATGATTGAGGGATTTTTTTTTTATCACACCGTGTGACCGTGGCATGGCGTTAAAAATTGGTTACACGCCATCAAAACACGGGCATCTGTATCTCGGACATACATGTTCCAATCAAGTCCAAACTAGACATGTAAGACAATAGTCCCCGCCTGATGACATCTATGCATAAATGATGACTTAAAACCGCAGCGCCCCCTGGTGGCAACAGGAAATGTCTTGTTTTTTGCTTGTCTTACACTTGGATGAATTTCTCCTCATCCACTGACCTCAACCATGTCAAACTGTATCAAATGGGTCCCAAGACATTGACAATGAAGACATAAGATTACCGTGACTTTTCGTCAAACGCCATATGAATGGCGTGGCATTAAAGTTCATCAACTCGCCGTGAAACACGAAATTGCTGTAACTTCAGTGTTCATGATTCTATCTCTCTCAAACTACATGTGTGTAACAACAGCCCCCCCCTGAAGATATTCATATGGTTTTAAGAAATGGGCGTGGCAAAAAAACTGACCAGCGCCCCCTATAGGGCAACCCCGGCACTACGATGGCCGACATTTATACAAATCTATCGGGACATGTGTCGTTTCATAACAAACAAAAAAATATCTTGGATAGGTATGCTTGACCAAACAGGGAGGCCGCCATTTTGGATTAAGTGGCCATTTTTTTTCCATATTCCACATTTTTACTTGATGCACTTGTCCCAGGGCTTTCATCAGATTAACTTCAAATTAAGATCAGTGCCATCACAACAAGATGGAGATAAAAAGTGATTAAGAGATTGACCTTTCGTCACACCGTGTGACCGTGGCGTGGCGTCTTGAGTTTGATTAAACGCCATCAAAACACGAGGTTCTGTATCTCGGACATACATTGTCCAATCGAGTCCAAACTAGACATGTAAGACAAGGATGCCATCCTGATGACATCTACACAGAAATTATGACTTGAAATTACAGCGCCCCCTGGTGGCTACAGGAAGTAACATGTTTTATACTTTGATGAACTGCTCCTGGCTGATTTACAATATACAGCTCAAATCAGCTCAGTCAAGTCATTAGATCATGGTCAGAATTGTGACGTTTCCTCAAACCGTGTAAACATTGATGTGCGGCGAAGGATTTTCCTTCGCCAAAGGACACGATGTTATCATAACTCCACTGTGCATTGTCCTATCACTACAAAACTTCTGTCACATGGTCAGAGTCCAAGCCTGAACAGCTCTATGTGTCAATATTTCCTCAGTGTCATAGCGCCACCTACTGATTCGCCAGGAAACAGGAAGTACTTTGTTAATCCACTCTGCATTATCCAACCGGCTCCAAACTACTGACCTATGATCACAATCCTGAATAGAACAGCTCCATATATGAATATTAGTTCAGGATCATAGCGCCACCTATTGATCAGTGTGAAAATTAAGTTGTGTTAACATTGTCCAATTGACACAAAATTGCTCACGCTACATCAGAGCGCCTACATGAACAGATATATATGTCTGTGCGTAATAATAGTGATGGCGCCACCTACTGGCAAACCTACTGCCGCAGAGCGCAAAACGCATGCAACGTGGAGAAGTGCATGCTCGATCGATGATGTGCGCTTGGTCATCGATCGCTCTCTCCACCGACCGCAACAGGCTTCAACGTGCGGGTGCTCGGGCCCGCAAGTGCTACAACGTAGCCCTAGTTAGGGCCCGAGCACCGAAATCGGTGAGAGGACCTATTGAAATTGAAAAGATTATTATTATTATTATTTTTCTTCGCTCAGTGAATTGGCTTTTTGAGGGCTTTAACGTGCTCAAAAAGTTTCTAAAGTGTACAGTAAATTACAAATGTGTGCAAGTTTACGTTTTCTGAAGTATTTTGAAAAGGGCGTGGCAAAATGGCTCAAGAGCGCCACCTACGGAAAAGCCCCTCATTTAGCATTCACCGATCCTCAAAAAAAACATAGACTATTGTGTCTCATGACAAGATGCACAAAAAAGTCCATCAGTGCATTATGAATAACGCAGCAGGAAGCCCGCCAGTTTGACTTTAGTGGCCATTTCGGTCATATTCCATATTTTTTCTTTGATGTACTTGTCGTACAGCTTTCATCAGATCAACTTCAAATTTAGACGATCGTCATCACAACAAATTGGAGATCTAAAGTTATTGAAGGATTACGTTTTAGCAAAACCGTCTGACCGTGGTGTGGCGTTAAAGTTTGATGAAACGCCATCAAAACACAAGCTTCCATATTTCAGACATATTTTGTCCAATTGAGTCCAAACTAGACACATACGACAAGAATCGCGACCAGAAGACATCGGTGCAGAAATTGTGACTTACAATCACAGCGCCCCCTGGGGGCAACAGGAAATGTCTTGTTTTTAAGACGTGTTATGTTTTTATGTACTACTCGGAGACCTTTAATCAATCAACTTAAAAATTAGATGAGACTCTACAAAACAAGATGAAGATCTAAAGTTATCAATATTTAAACTTTTCATCACACCGTGTGACCGTGGTGAGGTCTCAAAGTTCGACTAAACGCCAATATAAGCAAGCTTCTGTAACTTAGACATATTTTGTCCAATCGACTCCAAACTACACATATAAGACAAGAGTCGCGACCGGAAGACATCTACCTAGAAATCATGACTTAAAAGGAAAGCGCCCCCTGGTGGCATCAGGAAATGTCTTGTTTGTGTACATCGTGCGCTTTGATTTATTTGTCGGAGAGCTTTCATCACATCAATTTAAAATTTAGACGGGTGGCATCACAACAAGATGGAGATCTAAAGTTATCAAAGAAACAACTTTTCGACACACCGTCTGACTGTGGCGGGGCGTCAAATCAGCTCACCATGACACACGAAACCGCTTAAAGGGGACATATTCGCTTTAAAGGGGACATATTATTTCCATTTCAACACAGTTGATATGGTTCCTTGGGGTCTTAATGAAATGTCTGTAAAATATTTTGGTAAAAATACCCCAAGGATAATTTAAAACAGCACCTTTTTACTCTGTCTAAAACAGAACTCCTCAGATCAACCTGTTTTTAAGGCCCCGCCCCCCTCTCACCCCGCCCCCATCTTACCCCACCCCCTTTCACCCCTCTCATCCCTCCCCCTTCTCACCCCTCCCCCCTCTCATGGAGGTGTAGGACATGTGCTTGAATGTGTTCTCACTACAGAATGCATTCAACATCTATAGGGCAGATTATGGGCCTCGTGAAAATTTACGTATTCTGGGGTATTTGGAAATGGGTGTGGCAAAATGGCTCAACAGCGCCACCAACGGTGCTTTCCCTCATTTACGGAGAAACACCTTATTTAGCATTCACTGATCCGCACGAAATTGAAGACAGTTGTGTATCATCACCAGATGCACAAAAAACGCGCTCGGAGCAATATGAAAAACGCAACAGGAACCCCGCCATTTTCGATTTGGACCATATTCCATGTTTTTTATTTTCAAGTACTTCTTGGAGAGCTTTCATCAGATCAACTGAAAATTTAGACGAGTGTCATCACAACAAGATGGAGATCTAAAGTTATTGAAAGATCAATTTTTCACCACACCGTGTGACCGTGGCGAGGCGTCAAAATGTGACTAAACGCCATCAAAACACAAGCTTCTGTATCTTGGACATATTTGGTCCAATCGAGGTGCAAACTACACATGTAAGACAAGAAGCGCGACCTGATGACATCAACAAAGACACCATGACTTAAAATCATAGCGCCACCTGCTGGCTACAGGAAGTGAAGCGTTTATCTTGCAGCAGTGCGCAAATGCATGCAACGCTGAGACGAACGCTTGGTCATCGAACGTTCTCTCTTCCCCGACCGCAAAAGACTTGAAATTGCCTGTGCTCGGGCCCGTTAGTGCTACAACGTAGCCCTAGTTATTATTATTTTTCTTAGCTTAAATGAATTGGCTTTTTGAGGGCTTTAATGTGCTCAAAAAGTTGTAGGAGTTAACAGCAAATTCGAAGGCGGCGTAAAATTACGTATTCTGGAGTATTTTGAAAAGGGCGTGGCAAAATGGCTCAAGAGCGCCACCTACGGAAAAGCCCCTCATTTAGCATTCACCGATCCTCAAAAAAAACAAAGATTATTGTGTATCATGACTAGATGCACAAAAAAGTCCATCAGTGCATTATGAATAACGCAACAGGAAGCCCGCCAGTTTGACTTTAGTGGCCATTTTGGTCATATTCCATATTTTTTCTTTGATGTACTTGTCGTACAGCTTTCATCAGATCAACTTCAAATTTAGACGATCGTCATCACAACAAATTGGAGATCTAAAGTTATTGAAGGATTACGTTTTAGCAAAACCGTCTGACCGTGGTGTGGCGTTAAAGTTTGATGAAACGCCATCAAAACACAAGCTTCCATATTTCAGACATATTTTGTCCAATTGAGTCCAAACTAGACACATTCGACAAGAGTCGCCACCAGAAGACATGGGTGCAGAAATTGTGACTTACAATCACAGCGCCCCCTGGTGGTAACGCGAAATGTCTTATTTTGGTACGTGTTATGTTTTTATGTACTACTCAGACAGCTTTCATCAGATCAACTTAAAAATTAGATGAGACTCTACAAAACAAGATGAAGATCTAAAGTTATCAGAATTTAAACTTTTCATCATACCGTGTGACCGTGGTGAGGTCTCAAAGTTCGACTAAACGCCAATATAAGCGAGCTTCTGTAACTTAGACATATTTTGTCCAATCGACTCCAAACTACACATATAAGACAAGAGTCGCGACCGGAAGACATCTACCTAGAAATCATGACTTAAAAGGAAAGCGCCCCCTGGTGGCATCAGGAAATGTCTTGTTTTGGTCATCTTACTCTTTGATGTATTTCCCTCCAGCCACTTTACTAAACCATGTCAAACTGTGTCAAATTGGTCTCAAGATATTGATAATGTAGGCATAACATTATTGTGACTTTTCATCATGCAGATTGTTAATGGCGTGGCATCAAAGTTCATCAGCTCATCATGACCTATGAAACCCATTTTAACAGAGTTACCCTGAACGCAGCATGAGACCGCTTTCGGTTTGTTACGTCTCACACTTGGATGTATTTCTCCTCATTCACTTTGCTAAACCATGTCAAACTGTGTCACATGGGTCTCAATATATTGATAATGTAGGCATAACATTGCTGTGAGTTTTCATCATGCGGATTATTCATAGCTTTGCAGCAGACTTCTTCAACTCGCCATGACAAACGAAGCTGCATTTAACACAGCTGCAAGTGAACGCCTCATGAGTTACGTCGTCACAAGCTGCGGAGCTGTGTATCACGAAGAACCGGAGAACGGTTGGCGAGTCTGGATGAGAGGACGGCGGCGGAGTCACTGTGGACGTTGTTCGCTCAGCAGGTTAGAGTGTGGGACTCAAAGCTTTTTTCCCCCGTCCGTCGTGTCTTTTCCTGTGTGAACTCTGCCGCTCTCAACAGCAGCACTGGCTATGAGCTAGCTCCTGCTACCTCCAACGAAGCATCTCTCAACTGCTACGTAAGTTAAACGGACACTTCTGACTGACTGTGATGATAAGCAAAAGAGACACTGTGGATGTGTGATGTGTTGTACTGCATTTGTTTGATCTGTTTACTAATACTAGCTCTAATAAATACTGTATAAATTATATTTTGCTCCTGAATTGAACTGTGTTAAAGGGGTTCACATGGAAAATATATGTTCAATTATGTAAAGGGTGATTTTTGTTACTATTATACTAATGGAGATTTAGCACTTGCTACACATTGTAAGAGCAGCTGTTCAAAGGAGCACTACGTCTTTTAAGGCTCTTTATTCAGAGTCACGGTGTTGATGTCCTGTCACGTGTTACAGTGAAAAATAACCGTGTCTCCCACCTTCAGTATTTAAATCGTTAATCTCAGACAGACTTCACTGAATTCTTTTGTTAAATATGAGTAAGTCATAGCCTTGTAACTTTACTAGAACAGACAGTGTCATACAGAGTTGTGGGTTTATATGCACTACCTATTTCCTAATCTGAAATGATTATGCTCTGATTAACTTTGAACTAATATTTTATTTTTACCATTTAAAAGTCTGTTAATTACTTAACCTGGCCCATGTATGACTTTACATATCTGTGTATTGGTTTCATGTTCCTCTAGAAGGTCCAACTTGACACACAACTTGAATCCAACCAGACTGAACACTGACTCCAGGTACAGACCTGATTTCATTACTTAAAAACAATCAAAGTATTGCACATAATACATAATGTATTAAATTATAATGCAATACTTTTAATGTGAAATAGCTCCATTAAAAACATTCATTGTCATGGTAGTGCACGTTTTAATCCAAAAGCATATTCAAATACACAGTTGAATATCCACAGAAAATAAGATTACACACTTTGTTCATATGTAACTCTTCCTCTACAATAATGACGATCACTTTCATGTTTCCTATCATTTTATTAGGGACAGACGAGCCTGAAGGACACAGCTGTGATGACCATGTTCTGTCTCTTATGGCAAAGCAGAAATATAAAACACTGGGTTCTTATCTAAAGTGTATCAAATCAGATCTCCACCATGTTGCTGCTGAGGACATCAGGTGCTGCAGTTCTTCATCTATGAAGAGAAAAAACGCACTGTTAAAGAATGTTTTGTGTTGTGTATAAAGCACAACAGATTTCAGATAGAACTGTTGTACTGTGGTCTTGGTTTATATCCTCATGGTGAAATGTACATATTTTAAGTCCCTTCTGATAAAAGTGCTGAAAGAAATACAACATTGTACAAATACATAAAATGTCTTTCTACCTCATCAGTACTATTCAAGGTGATAATCTCCCACAGACCTATTGATAACAGTCCAAATCAAGTCTTTCCACTTCTCTCAGTGTGAAAACATAATTCTATAATTAATTTGAGAACTGTTTACAACACTGATGTGTGGAGATTAAAATCATACCTAAACTGTCTAATTCACTGTAAAACTCCATGACATTCGCAGGCCATCTGTAGTTAAGGGAGCAACGCATGGAGTGATGTGTAGATTACTAGTTTGATGATGCATGAGGAGAGGCGGTGGTCGAGTGGCAGAAACTTGGACTATGGGCAGAGAAGGTCTCTGGTTCGTCTTTGGTTCGACTCCATGGAGAGACAACAAAAGTCGCACCTGGATTGATCTGTCCAAAAATCCAAGAGTCTCCCTACCCTCTCTAGTGCCCATGAGCAAGGCACCTCACTCCCCCAACATCTGCTCCCCCGAGTGCCGTACATGGTCGCTCACTGCTCTGTGTGTCCTGCACCAGATGGGTAAAAAGCAGCGATTAAATGTCCCTACCTGCATGAGTGTGCCTTTGCATGTCTGTGCATGTGTTTTGGATGAATACATGGATTTTAATCTTAATCTTTTAATCTTAATCAGTTGTCTTCCAGTTGACCAGCATGAAGCTGCAGATCTCCACCATGTTGCTGCTGGGGACATCAGGAGCTGCATTAATGAGGAGCAGAAGCGTACTGTTATGAATGTTTTGTGTTGTTTATGAAGCACTACTTATTTCAGCTAGAACCGATGTACTAGGGTCTGGGTTTGTATCCTAATGGTTAAATGCACATACTTTAAATCGCTTTTGATAAAACGTGACAAAGAAATACAACATTGTACACATAGATAAAATGTCTTTCTACCTCATCTGTAATATTCAAGGTGATGATCTCCCACAGAGCTGTTGATAACAGTCCACATCAAGTCTCTCCACTTCCCTCAGTGTGAAAACATAATTATATAATTAATTGGAGAAGTGTTTACAACACTGATGTGTGGACATTATAATGTTATCACTACTGTCTAATTCACTCTACAACTCCATGACAGACTAAATAAACGATGTGAAAATAGTAATGGCGGATATACCATCCTGTATCAGAATATTGGTGAAACAGTTACTATCACATTAAACGTACACTTGTAGCGTATTGATAGTAACTCATTAAAAAAAATAATGTCACAACCAAAACAAGACTGTCGAGTTATCTTGCTTCAATCTGTTCATTAGACGTGATAAATAAACGGTAACTTTTATAACAATTACATATTACAAAAAACTTGAGGCATGTAAGCATATGATGATAGATAAAGCAATAGGTTATGTTGGATAGTTTCAAGGTTACTTACCTCTAGTTCAGCACCAGCGGCTGGCCAGAAGAAGTGGAGCGATCTTCCTTGCCGCACAGGGCAAACGCAGGCAATGTGGAGACGAGCGCTTGGTCATCGAACGTTCTCTCTTCCCCGACCGCAACAGACTTGAAATTGCCTGTGCTCGGGCCCGTTAGTGCTACAACGTAGCCCTAGTTATTATTATTTCCCTTTGGGGGGCTTTTTCAGGGTCTAGACATGCTCAAAAAGTTATGAAACTTTGCAGGAAATTCAAGGTCTGCGGATATTTTAGTATTCTGGATTAATTGGAATTGGGCGTGGCAAAATGGCTCTACAGCGCCCCCTGGAACCAGCCCCTAGGTTTCCACATAACGGATTTTCATCAAAATCTGGATATAGGTGTATCGTGACCAGTCATGAAAAAAAGTCTCATGGAGCATTATGAAAAACGCAACAGGAAGTCCGCCATTTTGCTTTTAGTGGCCATTTTGGCAATATCCCACATTTTTACTTTTACGTACTTGTCCCAGGGCTTTCATCAGATCAACTTCAAATTCAGATGAGTGTCATCACAACAAGATGGAGATAAAAAATGATTGAGGGATTTTTTTTTTATCACACCGTGTGACCGTGGCATGGCGTTAAAAATTGGTTACACGCCATCAAAACACGGGCATCTGTATCTCGGACATACATGTTCCAATCAAGTCCAAACTAGACATGTAAGACAATAGTCCCCGCCTGATGACATCTATGCATAAATGATGACTTAAAACCGCAGCGCCCCCTGGTGGCAACAGCAAATGTCTTGTTTTTTGCTTGTCTTACACTTGGATGAATTTCTCCTCATCCACTGACCTCAACCATGTCAAACTGTATCAAATGGGTCCCAAGACATTGACAATGAAGACATAAGATTACCGTGACTTTTCGTCAAACGCCATATGAATGGCGTGGCATTGAAGTTCATCAACTCGCCGTGAAACACGAAATTGCTGTAACTTCAGTGTTCATGATTCTATCTCTCTCAAACTACATGTGTGTAACAACAGCCCCCCCCTGAAGGTATTCATATGGTTTTAAGAAATGGGCGTGGCAAAAAAACTGACCAGCGCCCCCTATAGGGCAACCCCGGCACTACGATGGCCGACATTTTTACAAATCTATCGGGACGTGTGTCGTTTCATAACAAACAAAAAAATATCTTGGATAGGTATGCTTGACCAAACAGGGAGGCCGCCATTTTGGATTAAGTGGCCATTTTTTTTCCATATTCCACATTTTTACTTGATGCACTTGTCCCAGGGCTTTCATCAGATTAACTTCAAATTAAGATCAGTGCCATCACAACAAGATGGAGATAAAAAGTGATTAAGAGATTGACCTTTCGTCACACCGTGTGACCGTGGCGTGGCGTCTTGAGTTTGATTAAACGCCATCAAAACACGAGGTTCTGTATCTCGGACATACATTGTCCAATCGAGTCCAAACTAGACATGTAAGACAAGGGTGCCATCCTGATGACATCTACACAGAAATTATGACTTGAAATTACAGCGCCCCCTGGTGGCTACAGGAAGTGACATGTTTTATACTTTGATGAACTGCTCCTGGCTGATTTACAATATACAGCTCAAATCAGATCAGTCAAGTCATTAGATCATGGTCAGAATTGTGACGTTTCCTCAAACCGTGTAAACATTGATGTGCGGCGAAGGATTTTCCTTCGCCAAAGGACACGATGTTATCATAACTCCACTGTGCATTGTCCTATCACTACAAAACTTCTGTCACATGGTCAGAGTCCAAGCCTGAACAGCTCTATGTGTCAATATTTCCTCAGTGTCATAGCGCCACCTACTGATTCGCCAGGAAACAGGAAGTACTTTGTTAATCCACTCTGCATTATCCAACCGGCTCCAAACTACTGACCTATGATCACAATACTGATCTGAACAGCTCCACATATAAATATTAGTTCAGGGTCATAGCGCCACCTACTGATCAGTGTGAAAATTAAGTTGTGTTAACATTGTCCAATTGACACAAAATTGCTCACGCTACATCAGAGCGCCTACATGAACAGATATATATGTCTGTGCGTAATAATAGTGATGGCGCCACCTACTGGCAAACCTACTGCCGCAGAGCGCAAAACGCATGCAACGTGGAGAAGTGCATGCTCGATCGATGATGTGCGCTTGGTCATCGATCGCTCTCTCCACCGACCGCAACAGGCTTCAACGTGCGGGTGCTCGGGCCCGCAAGTGCTACAACGTAGCCCTAGTTATTATTATTATTATTATTAGGGCCCGAGCACCGGATGGTGAGAGGCCCTATTGAATCTGTAAGGATTTTTATTATTATTATTATTATTATTATTATTATTATTTCCCTTTGGGGGGCTTTTTCAGGGTCTAGACATGCTCAAAAAGTTATGAAACTTTGCAGGAAATTCAAGGTCTGCGGATATTTTAGTATTCTGGAGTAATTGGAATTGGGCATGGCAAAATGGCTCTACAGCGCCCCCTGGAACCAGCCCCTAGGTTTCCACATAACGGATTTTCATCAAAATCTGGATATAGGTGTATCGTGACCAGTCATGAAAAAAAGTCTCATGGAGCATTATGAAAAACGCAACAGGAAGTCCGCCATTTTGCTTTTAGTGGCCATTTTGGCAATATCCCACATTTTTACTTTTACGTACTTGTCCCAGGGCTTTCATCAGATCAACTTCAAATTCAGATGAGTGTCATCACAACAAGATGGAGATAAAAAATGATTGAGGGATTTTTTTTTTATCACACCGTGTGACCGTGGCATGGCGTTAAAAATTGGTTACACGCCATCAAAACACGGGCATCTGTATCTCGGACATACATGTTCCAATCAAGTCCAAACTAGACATGTAAGACAATAGTCCCCGCCTGATGACATCTATGCATAAATGATGACTTAAAACCGCAGCGCCCCCTGGTGGCAACAGGAAATGTCTTGTTTTTTGCTTGTCTTACACTTGGATGAATTTCTCCTCATCCACTGACCTCAACCATGTCAAACTGTATCAAATGGGTCCCAAGACATTGACAATGAAGACATAAGATTACCGTGACTTTTCGTCAAACGCCATATGAATGGCGTGGCATTAAAGTTCATCAACTCGCCGTGAAACACAAAATTGCTGTAACTTCAGTGTTCATGATTCTATCTCTCTCAAACTACATGTGTGTAACAACAGCCCCCCCCTGAAGATATTCATATGGTTTTAAGAAATGGGCGTGGCAAAAAAACTGACCAGCGCCCCCTATAGGGCAACCCCGGCACTACGATGGCCGACATTTATACAAATCTATCGGGACATGTGTCGTTTCATAACAAACAAAAAAATATCTTGGATAGGTATGCTTGACCAAACAGGGAGGCCGCCATTTTGGATTAAGTGGCCATTTTTTTTCCATATTCCACATTTTTACTTGATGCACTTGTCCCAGGGCTTTCATCAGATTAACTTCAAATTAAGATCAGTGCCATCACAACAAGATGGAGATAAAAAGTGATTAAGAGATTTTACCTTTCGTCACACCGTGTGACCGTGGCGTGGCATCTTGAGTTTGATTAAACGCCATCAAAACACGAGGTTCTGTATCTCGGACATACATTGTCCAATCGAGTCCAAACTAGACATGTAAGACAAGGGTGCCATCCTGATGACATCTACACAGAAATTATGACTTGAAATTACAGTGCCCCCTGGTGGCTAAAGGAAGTGACATGTTTTATACTTTGATGAACTGCTCCTGGCTGATTTACAATATACAGCTCAAATCAGATCAGTCAAGTCATTAGATCATGGTCAGAATTGTGACGTTTCCTCAAACTGTGTAAACATTGATGTGCGGCGAAGGATTTTCCTTCGCCAAAGGACACGATGTTATCATAACTCCACTGTGCATTGTCCTATCACTACAAAACTTCTGTCACATGGTCAGAGTCCAAGCCTGAACAGCTCTATGTGTCAATATTTCCTCAGTGTCATAGCGCCACCTACTGATTCGCCAGGAAACAGGAAGTACTTTGTTAATCCACTCTGCATTATCCAACCGGCTCCAAACTACTGACCTATGATCACAATACTGATCTGAACAGCTCCACATATAAATATTAGTTCAGGGTCATAGCGCCACCTACTGATCAGTGTGAAAATTAAGTTGTGTTAACATTGTCCAATTGACACAAAATTGCTCACGCTACATCAGAGCGCCTACATGAACAGATCTATATGTCTGTGCGTAATAATAGTGATGGCGCCACCTACTGGCAAACCTACTGCCGCAGAGCGCAAAACGCATGCAACGTGGAGAAGTGCATACTCGATCGATGATGTGCGCTTGGTCATCGATCGCTCTCTCCACCGACCGCAACAGGCTTCAACGTGCGAGTGCTCGGGCCCGCAAGTGCTACAACGTAGCCCTAGTTAGGGCCCGAGCACCGAATGGTGAGAGGCCCTATTGAATCTGTAAGGATTTTTATTATTATTATTATTATTATTATTATTATTATTATTATTTCCCTTTGGGGGGCTTTTTCAGGGTCTAGACATGCTCAAAAAGTTATGAAACTTTGCAGGAAATTCAAGGTCTGCGGATATTTTAGTATTCTGGAGTAATTGGAATTGGGCGTGGCAAAATGGCTCTACAGCGCCCCCTGGAACCAGCCCCTAGGTTTCCACATAACGGATTTTCATCAAAATCTGGATATAGGTGTATCGTGACCAGTCATGAAAAAAAGTCTCATGGAGCATTATGAAAAACGCAACAGGAAGTCCGCCATTTTGCTTTTAGTGGCCATTTTGGCAATATCCCACATTTTTACTTTTACGTACTTGTCCCAGGGCTTTCATCAGATCAACTTCAAATTCAGATGAGTGTCATCACAACAAGATGGAGATAAAAAATGATTGAGGGATTTTTTTTTTATCACACCGTGTGACCGTGGCATGGCGTTAAAAATTGGTTACACGCCATCAAAACACGGGCATCTGTATCTCGGACATACATGTTCCAATCAAGTCCAAACTAGACATGTAAGACAATAGTCCCCGCCTGATGACATCTATGCATAAATGATGACTTAAAACCGCAGCGCCCCCTGGTGGCAACAGGAAATGTCTTGTTTTTTGCTTGTCTTACACTTGGATGAATTTCTCCTCATCCACTGACCTCAACCATGTCAAACTGTATCAAATGGGTCCCAAGACATTGACAATGAAGACATAAGATTACCGTGACTTTTCGTCAAACGCCATATGAATGGCGTGGCATTAAAGTTCATCAACTCGCCGTGAAACACGAAATTGCTGTAACTTCAGTGTTCATGATTCTATCTCTCACAAACTACATGTGTGTAACAACAGCCCCCACCTGATGATATTCATATGGTTTTAAGTAATGGGCGTGGCAAAAAAACTGACCAGCGCCCCCTATAGGGCAACCCCGGCACTACAATGGCCGACATTTATACAAATCTATCGGGACATGTGTCGTTTCATAACAAACAAAAAAATATCTTGGATAGGTATGCTTGACCAAACAGGGAGGCCGCCATTTTGGATTAAGTGGCCATTTTTTTTCCATATTCCACATTTTTACTTGATGCACTTGTCCCAGGGCTTTCATCAGATTAACTTCAAATTAAGATCAGTGCCATCACAACAAGATGGAGATAAAAAGTGATTAAGAGATTGACCTTTCGTCACACCGTGTGACCGTGGCGTGGCGTCTTGAGTTTGATTAAACGCCATCAAAACACGAGGTTCTGTATCTCGGACATACATTGTCCAATCGAGTCCAAACTAGACATGTAAGACAAGGGTGCCATCCTGATGACATCTACACAGAAATTATGACTTGAAATTACAGCGCCCCCTGGTGGCTACAGGAAGTGACATGTTTTATACTTTGATGAACTGCTCCTGGCTGATTTACAATATACAGCTCAAATCAGATCAGTCAAGTCATTAGATCATGGTCAGAATTGTGACGTTTCCTCAAACCGTGTAAACATTGATGTGCGGCGAAGGATTTTCCTTCGCCAAAGGACACGATGTTATCATAACTCCACTGTGCATTGTCCTATCACTACAAAACTTCTGTCACATGGTCAGAGTCCAAGCCTGAACAGCTCTATGTGTCAATATTTCCTCAGTGTCATAGCGCCACCTACTGATTCGCCAGGAAACAGGAAGTACTTTGTTAATCCACTCTGCATTATCCAACCGGCTCCAAACTACTGACCTATGATCACAATCGTGAATAGAACAGCTCCATATATGAATATTAGTTCAGGATCATAGCGCCACCTATTGATCAGTGTGAAAATTAAGTTGCAGAAACATTGTCCAATTGACACAAAATTTCTCACGCTACATCAGAGTGCCTACTTTAACAGATCTATATGTCTGTGCGTAATAATAGTGATGGCGCCACCTACTGGCAAACCTACTGCCGCAGAGCGCAAAACGCATGCAACGTGGAGAAGTGCATGCTCGATCGATGATGTGCGTTTGGTCATCGATCGCTCTCTCCACCGACCGCAACAGGCTTCAACGTGCGGGTGCTCGGGCCCGCAAGTGCTACAACGTAGCCCTAGTTATTATTAGGGCCCGAGCACCGAAATCGGTGGGAGGCCCTATTGAAATTGAAATGATTATTATTATTATTATTATTATTTTTCTTAGCTTAAATGAATTGGCTTTTTGAGGGCTTTAATGTGCTCAAAAAGTTGTAGGAGTTTGCAGTAAATTCGAAGGCGGCGTAAAATTACGTATTCTGGAGTATTTTGAAAAGGGCGTGGCAAAATGGCTCAAGAGCGCCACCTACGGAAAAGCCCCTCATTTAGCATTCACCGATCCTCAAAAAAAACAAAGATTATTGTGTATCATGACTAGATGCACAAAAAAGTCCATCAGTGCATTATGAATAACGCAACAGGAAGCCCGCCAGTTTGACTTTAGTGGCCATTTTGGTCATATTCCATATTTTTTCTTTGATGTACTTGTCGTACAGCTTTCATCAGATCAACTTCAAATTTAGACGATCGTCATCACAACAAATTGGAGATCTAAAGTTATTGAAGGATTACGTTTTAGCAAAACCGTCTGACCGTGGTGTGGCGTTAAAGTTTGATGAAACGCCATCAAAACACAAGCTTCCATATTTCAGACATATTTTGTCCAATTGAGTCCAAACTAGACACATTCGACAAGAGTTGCCACCAGAAGACATGGGTGCAGAAATTGTGACTTACAATCACAGCGCCCCCTGGTGGTAACGCGAAATGTCTTATTTTGGTACGTGTTATGTTTTTATGTACTACTCAGACAGCTTTCATCAGATCAACTTAAAAATTAGATGAGACTCTACAAAACAAGATGAAGATCTAAAGTTATCAGAATTTAAACTTTTCATCATACCGTGTGACCGTGGTGAGGTCTCAAAGTTCGACTAAACGCCAATATAAGCGAGCTTCTGTAACTTAGACATATTTTGTCCAATCGACTCCAAACTACACATATAAGACAAGAGTCGCGACCGGAAGACATCTACCTAGAAATCATGACTTAAAAGGAAAGCGCCCCCTGGTGGCATCAGGAAATGTCTTGTTTTGGTCATCTTACTCTTTGATGTATTTCCCTCCAGCCACTTTACTAAACCATGTCAAACTGTGTCAAATTGGTCTCAAGATATTGATAATGTAGGCATAACATTATTGTCACTTTTCATCATGCAGATTGTTAATGGCGTGGCATCAAAGTTCATCAGCTCATCATGACCTATGAAACCCATTTTAACAGAGTTACCCTGAACGCAGCATGAGACCGCTTTCGGTTTGTTACGTCTCACACTTGGATGTATTTCTCCTCATTCACTTTGCTAAACCATGTCAAACTGTGTCACATGGGTCTCAATATATTGATAATGTAGGCATAACATTGCTGTGAGTTTTCATCATGCGGATTATTCATAGCTTTGCAGCAGACTTCTTCAACTCGCCATGACAAACGAAGCTGCATTTAACACAGCTGCAAGTGAACGCCTCATGAGTTACGTCGTCACAAGCTGCGGAGCTGTGTATCACGAAGAACCGGAGAACGGTTGGCGAGTCTGGATGAGAGGACGGCGGCGGAGTCACTGTGGACGTTGTTCGCTCAGCAGGTTAGAGTGTGGGACTCAAAGCTTTTTTCCCCCGTCCGTCGTGTCTTTTCCTGTGTGAACTCTGCCGCTCTCAACAGCAGCACTGGCTATGAGCTAGCTCCTGCTACCTCCAACGAAGCATCTCTCAACTGCTACGTAAGTTAAACGGACACTTCTGACTGACTGTGATGATAAGCAAAAGAGACACTGTGGATGTGTGATGTGTTGTACTGCATTTGTTTGATCTGTTTACTAATACTAGCTCTAATAAATACTGTATAAATTATATTTTGCTCCTGAATTGAACTGTGTTAAAGGGGTTCACATGGAAAATATATGTTCAATTATGTAAAGGGTGATTTTTGTTACTATTATACTAATGGAGATTTAGCACTTGCTACACATTGTAAGAGCAGCTGTTCAAAGGAGCACTACGTCTTTTAAGGCTCTTTATTCAGAGTCACGGTGTTGATGTCCTGTCACGTGTTACAGTGAAAAATAACCGTGTCTCCCACCTTCAGTATTTAAATCGTTAATCTCAGACAGACTTCACTGAATTCTTTTGTTAAATATGAGTAAGTCATAGCCTTGTAACTTTACTAGAACAGACAGTGTCATACAGAGTTGTGGGTTTATATGCACTACCTATTTCCTAATCTGAAATGATTATGCTCTGATTAACTTTGAACTAATATTTTATTTTTACCATTTAAAAGTCTGTTAATTACTTAACCTGGCCCATGTATGACTTTACATATCTGTGTATTGGTTTCATGTTCCTCTAGAAGGTCCAACTTGACACACAACTTGAATCCAACCAGACTGAACACTGACTCCAGGTACAGACCTGATTTCATTACTTAAAAACAATCAAAGTATTGCACATAATACATAATGTATTAAATTATAATGCAATACTTTTAATGTGAAATAGCTCCATTAAAAACATTCATTGTCATGGTAGTGCACGTTTTAATCCAAAAGCATATTCAAATACACAGTTGAATATCCACAGAAAATAAGATTACACACTTTGTTCATATGTAACTCTTCCTCTACAATAATGACGATCACTTTCATGTTTCCTATCATTTTATTAGGGACAGACGAGCCTGAAGGACACAGCTGTGATGACCATGTTCTGTCTCTTATGGCAAAGCAGAAATATAAAACACTGGGTTCTTATCTAAAGTGTATCAAATCAGATCTCCACCATGTTGCTGCTGAGGACATCAGGTGCTGCAGTTCTTCATCTATGAAGAGAAAAAACGCACTGTTAAAGAATGTTTTGTGTTGTGTATAAAGCACAACAGATTTCTGATAGAACTGTTGTACTGTGGTCTTGGTTTATATCCTCATGGTGAAATGTACATATTTTAAGTCCCTTCTGATAAAAGTGCTGAAAGAAATACAACATTGTACAAATACATAAAATGTCTTTCTACCTCATCAGTACTATTCAAGGTGATAATCTCCCACAGACCTATTGATAACAGTCCAAATCAAGTCTTTCCACTTCTCTCAGTGTGAAAACATAATTCTATAATTAATTTGAGAACTGTTTACAACACTGATGTGTGGAGATTAAAATCATACCTAAACTGTCTAATTCACTGTAAAACTCCATGACATTCGCAGGCCATCTGTAGTTAAGGGAGCAACGCATGGAGTGATGTGTAGATTACTAGTTTGATGATGCATGAGGAGAGGCGGTGGTCGAGTGGCAGAAACTTGGACTATGGGCAGAGAAGGTCTCTGGTTCGTCTTTGGTTCGACTCCATGGAGAGACAACAAAAGTCGCACCTGGATTGAGTCTCCCTACCCTCTCTAGTGCCCATGAGCAAGGCACCTCACTCCCCCAACATCTGCTCCCCCGAGTGCCGTACATGGTCGCTCACTGCTCTGTGTGTCCTGCACCAGATGGGTAAAAAGCAGCGATTAAATGTCCCTACCTGCATGAGTGTGCCTTTGCATGTCTGTGCATGTGTTTTGGATGAATACATGGATTTTAATCTTAATCTTTTAATCTTAATCAGTTGTCTTCCAGTTGACCAGCATGAAGCTGCAGATCTCCACCATGTTGCTGCTGGGGACATCAGGAGCTGCATTAATGAGGAGCAGAAGCGTACTGTTATGAATGTTTTGTGTTGTTTATGAAGCACTACTTATTTCAGCTAGAACCGATGTACTAGGGTCTGGGTTTGTATCCTAATGGTTAAATGCACATACTTTAAATCGCTTTTGATAAAACGTGACAAAGAAATACAACATTGTACACATAGATAAAATGTCTTTCTACCTCATCTGTAATATTCAAGGTGATGATCTCCCACAGAGCTGTTGATAACAGTCCACATCAAGTCTCTCCACTTCCCTCAGTGTGAAAACATAATTATATAATTAATTGGAGAAGTGTTTACAACACTGATGTGTGGACATTATAATGTTATCACTACTGTCTAATTCACTCTACAACTCCATGACAGACTAAATAAACGATGTGAAAATAGTAATGGCGGATATACCATCCTGTATCAGAATATTGGTGAAACAGTTACTATCACATGAAACGTACACGTGTAGCGTATTGATAGTAACTCATTAAAAAAAATAATGTCACAACCAAAACAAGACTGTCGAGTTATCTTGCTTCAATCTGTTCATTAGACGTGATAAATAAACGGTAACTTTTATAACAATTACATATTACACAAAACTTGAGGCATGTAAGCATATGATGATAGATAAAGCAATATGTTATGTTGGATAGTTTCAAGGTTACTTACCTCTAGTTCAGCACCAGCGGCTGGCCAGAAGAAGTGGAGCGATCTTCCTTGCCGCACAGGGCAAACGCAGGCAATGTGGAGACGAGCGCTTGGTCATCGAACGTTCTCTCTTCCCCGACCGCAACAGACTTGAAATTGCCTGTGCTCGGGCCCGTTAGTGCTACAACGTAGCCCTAGTTATTATTATTTCCCTTTGGGGGGCTTTTTCAGGGTCTAGACATGCTCAAAAAGTTATGAAACTTTGCAGGAAATTCAAGGTCTGCGGATATTTTAGTATTCTGGAGTAATTGGAATTGGGCGTGGCAAAATGGCTCTACAGCGCCCCCTGGAACCAGCCCCTAGGTTTCCACATAACGGATTTTCATCAAAATCTGGATATAGGTGTATCGTGACCAGTCATGAAAAAAAGTCTCATGGAGCATTATGAAAAACGCAACAGGAAGTCCGCCATTTTGCTTTTAGTGGCCATTTTGGCAATATCCCACATTTTTACTTTTACGTACTTGTCCCAGGGCTTTCATCAGATCAACTTCAAATTCAGATGAGTGTCATCACAACAAGATGGAGATAAAAAGTGATTGAGGGATTTTTTTTTTATCACACCGTGTGACCGTGGCATGGCGTTAAAAATTGGTTACACGCCATCAAAACACGGGCATCTGTATCTCGGACATACATGTTCCAATCAAGTCCAAACTAGACATGTAAGACAATAGTCCCCGCCTGATGACATCTATGCATAAATGATGACTTAAAACCGCAGCGCCCCCTGGTGGCAACAGGAAATGTCTTGTTTTTTGCTTGTCTTACACTTGGATGAATTTCTCCTCATCCACTGACCTCAACCATGTCAAACTGTATCAAATGGGTCCCAAGACATTGACAATGAAGACATAAGATTACCGTGACTTTTCGTCAAACGCCATATGAATGGCGTGGCATTAAAGTTCATCAACTCGCCGTGAAACACGAAATTGCTGTAACTTCAGTGTTCATGATTCTATCTCTCTCAAACAACATGTGTGTAACAACAGCCCCCCCCTGAAGATATTCATATGGTTTTAAGAAATGGGCGTGGCAAAAAAACTGACCAGCGCCCCCTATAGGGCAACTCCGGCACTACGATGGCCGACATTTATACAAATCTATCGGGACATGTGTCGTTTCATAACAAACAAAAAAATATCTTGGATAGGTATGCTTGACCAAACAGGGAGGCCGCCATTTTGGATTAAGTGGCCATTTTTTTTCAATATTCCACATTTTTACTTGATGCACTTGTCCCAGGGCTTTCATCAGATTAACTTCAAATTAAGATCAGTGCCATCACAACAAGATGGAGATAAAAAGTGATTAAGAGATTGACCTTTCGTCACACCGTGTGACCGTGGCGTGGCGTCTTGAGTTTGATTAAACGCCATCAAAACACGAGGTTCTGTATCTCGGACATACATTGTCCAATCGAGTCCAAACTAGACATGTAAGACAAGGGTGCCATCCTGATGACATCTACACAGAAATTATGACTTGAAATTACAGCGTCCCCTGGTGGCTACAGGAAGTGACATGTTTTATACTTTGATGAACTGCTCCTGGCTGATTTACAATATACAGCTCAAATCAGATCAGTCAAGTCATTAGATCATGGTCAGAATTGTGACGTTTCCTCAAACTGTGTAAACATTGATGTGCGGCGAAGGATTTTCCTTCGCCAAAGGACACGATGTTATCATAACTCCACTGTGCATTGTCCTATCACTACCAAACTTCTGTCACATGATAAGAGTACAAGCCTGAACAGCTCTATGTGTCAATATTTCCTCAGTGTCATAGCGCCACCTACTGATTCACCAGGAAACAGGAAGTACTTTGTTAATCCACTCTGCATTATCCAACCGGCTCCAAACTACTGACCTATGATCACAATACTGATCTGAACAGCTCCACATATAAATATTAGTTCAGGGTCATAGCGCCACCTACTGATCAGTGTGAAAATTAAGTTGTGTTAACATTGTCCAATTGACACAAAATTGCTCACGCTACATCAGAGCGCCTACATGAACAGATATATATGTCTGTGCGTAATAATAGTGATGGCGCCACCTACTGGCAAGCCTACTGCCGCAGAGCGCAAAACGCATGCAACGTGGAGAAGTGCATGCTCGATCGATGATGTGCGCTTGGTCATCGATCGCTCTCTCCACCGACCGCAACAGGCTTCAACGTGCGGGTGCTCGGGCCCGCAAGTGCTACAACGTAGCCCTAGTTAGGGCCCGAGCACCGAATGGTGAGAGGCCCTATTGAATCTGTAAGGATTTTTATTATTATTATTATTATTATTATTATTATTTCCCTTTGGGGGGCTTTTTCAGGGTCTAGACATGCTCAAAAAGTTATGAAACTTTGCAGGAAATTCAAGGTCTGCGGATATTTTAGTATTCTGGAGTAATTGGAATTGGGCGTGGCAAAATGGCTCTACAGCGCCCCCTGGAACCAGCCCCTAGGTTTCCACATAACGGATTTTCATCAAAATCTGGATATAGGTGTATCGTGCCCAGTCATGAAAAAAAGTCTCATGGAGCATTATGAAAAACGCAACAGGAAGTCCGCCATTTTGCTTTTAGTGGCCATTTTGGCAATATCCCACATTTTTACTTTTACGTACTTGTCCCAGGGCTTTCATCAGATCAACTTCAAATTCAGATGAGTGTCATCACAACAAGATGGAGATAAAAAATGATTGAGGGATTTTTTTTTTATCACACCGTGTGACCGTGGCATGGCGTTAAAAATTGGTTACACGCCATCAAAACACGGGCATCTGTATCTCGGACATACATGTTCCAATCAAGTCCAAACTAGACATGTAAGACAATAGTCCCCGCCTGATGACATCTATGCATAAATGATGACTCAAAACCGCAGCGCCCCCTGGTGGCAACAGGAAATGTCTTGTTTTTTGCTTGTCTTACACTTGGATGAATTTCTCCTCATCCACTGACCTCAACCATGTCAAACTGTATCAAATGGGTCCCAAGACATTGACAATGAAGACATAAGATTACCGTGACTTTTCGTCAAACGCCATATGAATGGCGTGGCATTAAAGTTCATCAACTCGCCGTGAAACACGAAATTGCTGTAACTTCAGTGTTCATGATTCTATCTCTCTCAAACTACATGTGTGTAACAACAGCCCCCCCCTGAAGATATTCATATGGTTTTAAGAAATGGGCGTGGCAAAAAAACTGACCAGCGCCCCCTATAGGGCAACCCCGGCACTACGATGGCCGACATTTATACAAATCTATCGGGACATGTGTCGTTTCATAACAAACAAAAAAATATCTTGGATAGGTATGCTTGACCAAACAGGGAGGCCGCCATTTTGGATTAAGTGGCCATTTTTTTTCCATATTCCACATTTTTACTTGATGCACTTGTCCCAGGGCTTTCATCAGATTAACTTCAAATTAAGATCAGTGCCATCACAACAAGATGGAGATAAAAAGTGATTAAGAGATTGACCTTTCGTCACACCGTGTGACCGTGGCGTGGCGTCTTGAGTTTGATTAAACGCCATCAAAACACGAGGTTCTGTATCTCGGACATACATTGTCCAATCGAGTCCAAACTAGACATGTAAGACAAGGGTGCCATCCTGATGACATCTACACAGAAATTATGACTTGAAATTACAGCGCCCCCTGGTGGCTACAGGAAGTGACATGTTTTATACTTTGATGAACTGCTCCTGGCTGATTTACAATATACAGCTCAAATCAGCTCAGTCAAGTCATTAGATCATGGTCAGAATTGTGACGTTTCCTCAAACCGTGTAAACATTGATGTGCGGCGAAGGATTTTCTTTTGCCAAAGGACACATTGTTATCATAACTCCACTGTGCATTGTCCTATCACTACAAAACTTCTGTCACATGGTCAGAGTCCAAGCCTGAACAGCTCTATGTGTCAATATTTCCTCAGTGTCATAGCGCCACCTACTGATTCGCCAGGAAACAGGAAGTACTTTGTTAATCCACTCTGCATTATCCAACCGGCTCCAAACTACTGACCTATGATCACAATCCTGAATAGAACAGCTCCATATATGAATATTAGTTCAGGGTCATAGCGCCACCTACTGATCAGTGTGAAAATTAAGTTGTGTTAATATTGTCCAATTGACACAAAATTGCTCACGCTACATCAGAGCGCCTACATGAACAGATATATATGTCTGTGCGTAATAATAGTGATGGCGCCACCTACTGGCAAACCTACTGCCGCAGAGCGCAAAACGCATGCAACGTGGAGAAGTGCATGCTCGATCGATGATGTGCCCTTGGTCATCGATCGCTCTCTCCACCGACCGCAACAGGCTTCAACGTGCGGGTGCTCGGGCCCGCAAGTGCTACAACGTAGCCCTAGTTAGGGCCCGAGCACCGAATGGTGAGAGGCCCTATTGAATCTGTAAGGATTTTTATTATTATTATTATTATTATTATTATTATTTCCCTTTGGGGGGCTTTTTCAGGGTCTAGACATGCTCAAAAAGTTATGAAACTTTGCAGGAAATTCAAGGTCTGCGGATATTTTAGTATTCTGGAGTAATTGGAATTGGGCGTGGCAAAATGGCTCTACAGCGCCCCCTGGAACCAGCCCCTAGGTTTCCACATAACTGATTTTCATCAAAATCTGGATATAGGTGTATCGTGACCAGTCATGAAAAAAAGTCTCATGGAGCATTATGAAAAACGCAACAGGAAGTCCGCCATTTTGCTTTTAGTGGCCATTTTGGCAATATCCCACATTTTTACTTTTACGTACTTGTCCCAGGGCTTTCATCAGATCAACTTCAAATTCAGATGAGTGTCATCACAACAAGATGGAGATAAAAAATGATTGAGGGATTTTTTTTTTATCACACCGTGTGACCGTGGCATGGCGTTAAAAATTGGTTACACGCCATCAAAACACGGGCATCTGTATCTCGGACATACATGTTCCAATCAAGTCCAAACTAGACATGTAAGACAATAGTCCCCGCCTGATGACATCTATGCATAAATGATGACTTAAAACCGCAGCGCCCCCTGGTGGCAACAGGAAATGTCTTGTTTTTTGCTTGTCTTACACTTGGATGAATTTCTCCTCATCCACTGACCTCAACCATGTCAAACTGTATCAAATGGGTCCCAAGACATTGACAATGAAGACATAAGATTACCGTGACTTTTCGTCAAACGCCATATGAATGGCGTGGCATTAAAGTTCATCAACTCGCCGTGAAACACGAAATTGCTGTAACTTCAGTGTTCATGATTCTATCTCTCTCAAACTACATGTGTGTAACAACAGCCCCCCCCTGAAGATATTCATATGGTTTTAAGAAATGGGCGTGGCAAAAATACTGACCAGCGCCCCCTTTAGGGCAACCCCGGCACTACGATGGCCGACATTTATACAAATCTATCGGGACATGTGTCGTTTCATAACAAACAAAAAAATATCTTGGATAGGTATGCTTGACCAAACAGGGAGGCCGCCATTTTGGATTAAGTGGCCATTTTTTTTCCATATTCCACATTTTTACTTGATGCACTTGTCCCAGGGCTTTCATCAGATTAACTTCAAATTAAGATCAGTGCCATCACAACAAGATGGAGATAAAAAGTGATTAAGAGATTGACCTTTCGTCACACCGTGTGACCGTGGCGTGGCGTCTTGAGTTTGATTAAACGCCATCAAAACACGAGGTTCTGTATCTCGGACATACATTGTCCAATCGAGTCCAAACTAGACATGTAAGACAAGGGTGCCATCCTGATGACATCTACACAGAAATTATGACTTGAAATTACAGCGCCCCCTGGTGGCTACAGGAAGTGACATGTTTTATACTTTGATGAACTGCTCCTGGCTGATTTACAATATACAGCTCAAATCAGATCAGTCAAGTCATTAGATCATGGTCAGAATTGTGACGTTTCCTCAAACCGTGTAAACATTGATGTGCGGCGAAGGATTTTCCTTCGCCAAAGGACACGATGTTATCATAACTCCACTGTGCATTGTCCTATCACTACAAAACTTCTGTCACATGGTCAGAGTCCAAGCCTGAACAGCTCTATGTGTCAATATTTCCTCAGTGTCATAGCGCCACCTACTGATTCGCCAGGAAACAGGAAGTACTTTGTTAATCCACTCTGCATTATCCAACCGGCTCCAAACTACTGACCTATGATCACAATACTGATCTGAACAGCTCCACATATAAATATTAGTTCAGGGTCATAGCGCCACATACTGATCAGTGTGAAAATTAAGTTGTGTTAACATTTTCCAATTGACACAAAATTGCTCACGCTACATCAGAGCGCCTACATGAACAGATATATATGTCTGTGCGTAATAATAGTGATGGCGCCACCTACTGGCAAACCTACTGCCGCAGAGCGCAAAACGCATGCAACGTGGAGAAGTGCATGCTCGATCGATGATGTGCGCTTGGTCATCGATCGCTCTCTCCACCGACCGCAACAGGCTTCAACGTGCGGGTGCTCGGGCCCGCAAGTGCTACAACGTAGCCCTAGTTATTATTATTTCCCTTTGGGGGGCTTTTTCAGGGTCTAGACATGCTCAAAAAGTTATGAAACTTTGCAGGAAATTCAAGGTCTGCGGATATTTTAGTATTCTGGATTAATTGGAATTGGGCGTGGCAAAATGGCTCTACAGCGCCCCCTGGAACCAGCCCCTAGGTTTCCACATAACGGATTTTCATCAAAATCTGGATATAGGTGTATCGTGACCAGTCATGAAAAAAAGTCTCATGGAGCATTATGAAAAACGCAACAGGAAGTCCGCCATTTTGCTTTTAGTGGCCATTTTGGCAATATCCCACATTTTTACTTTTACGTACTTGTCCCAGGGCTTTCATCAGATCAACTTCAAATTCAGATGAGTGTCATCACAACAAGATGGAGATAAAAAATGATTGAGGGATTTTTTTTTTATCACACCGTGTGACCGTGGCATGGCGTTAAAAATTGGTTACACGCCATCAAAACACGGGCATCTGTATCTCGGACATACATGTTCCAATCAAGTCCAAACTAGACATGTAAGACAATAGTCCCCGCCTGATGACATCTATGCATAAATGATGACTTAAAACCGCAGCGCCCCCTGGTGGCAACAGCAAATGTCTTGTTTTTTGCTTGTCTTACACTTGGATGAATTTCTCCTCATCCACTGACCTCAACCATGTCAAACTGTATCAAATGGGTCCCAAGACATTGACAATGAAGACATAAGATTACCGTGACTTTTCGTCAAACGCCATATGAATGGCGTGGCATTGAAGTTCATCAACTCGCCGTGAAACACGAAATTGCTGTAACTTCAGTGTTCATGATTCTATCTCTCTCAAACTACATGTGTGTAACAACAGCCCCCCCCTGAAGGTATTCATATGGTTTTAAGAAATGGGCGTGGCAAAAAAACTGACCAGCGCCCCCTATAGGGCAACCCCGGCACTACGATGGCCGACATTTTTACAAATCTATCGGGACGTGTGTCGTTTCATAACAAACAAAAAAATATCTTGGATAGGTATGCTTGACCAAACAGGGAGGCCGCCATTTTGGATTAAGTGGCCATTTTTTTTCCATATTCCACATTTTTACTTGATGCACTTGTCCCAGGGCTTTCATCAGATTAACTTCAAATTAAGATCAGTGCCATCACAACAAGATGGAGATAAAAAGTGATTAAGAGATTGACCTTTCGTCACACCGTGTGACCGTGGCGTGGCGTCTTGAGTTTGATTAAACGCCATCAAAACACGAGGTTCTGTATCTCGGACATACATTGTCCAATCGAGTCCAAACTAGACATGTAAGACAAGGGTGCCATCCTGATGACATCTACACAGAAATTATGACTTGAAATTACAGCGCCCCCTGGTGGCTACAGGAAGTGACATGTTTTATACTTTGATGAACTGCTCCTGGCTGATTTACAATATACAGCTCAAATCAGATCAGTCAAGTCATTAGATCATGGTCAGAATTGTGACGTTTCCTCAAACCGTGTAAACATTGATGTGCGGCGAAGGATTTTCCTTCGCCAAAGGACACGATGTTATCATAACTCCACTGTGCATTGTCCTATCACTACAAAACTTCTGTCACATGGTCAGAGTCCAAGCCTGAACAGCTCTATGTGTCAATATTTCCTCAGTGTCATAGCGCCACCTACTGATTCGCCAGGAAACAGGAAGTACTTTGTTAATCCACTCTGCATTATCCAACCGGCTCCAAACTACTGACCTATGATCACAATACTGATCTGAACAGCTCCACATATAAATATTAGTTCAGGGTCATAGCGCCACCTACTGATCAGTGTGAAAATTAAGTTGTGTTAACATTGTCCAATTGACACAAAATTGCTCACGCTACATCAGAGCGCCTACATGAACAGATATATATGTCTGTGCGTAATAATAGTGATGGCGCCACCTACTGGCAAACCTACTGCCGCAGAGCGCAAAACGCATGCAACGTGGAGAAGTGCATGCTCGATCGATGATGTGCGCTTGGTCATCGATCGCTCTCTCCACCGACCGCAACAGGCTTCAACGTGCGAGTGCTCGGGCCCGCAAGTGCTACAACGTAGCCCTAGTTAGGGCCCGAGCACCGAATGGTGAGAGGCCCTATTGAATCTGTAAGGATTTTTATTATTAGGGCCCGAGCACCGAATGGTGAGAGGCCCTATTGAATCTGTAAGGATTTTTATTAGGGCCCGAGCACCGAATGGTGAGAGGCCCTATTGAATCTGTAAGGATTTTTATTATTATTATTATTATTATTATTATTATTATTATTATTATTATTTCCCTTTGGGGGGCTTTTTCAGGGTCTAGACATGCTCAAAAAGTTATGAAACTTTGCAGGAAATTCAAGGTCTGCGGATATTTTAGTATTCTGGAGTAATTGGAATTGGGCGTGGCAAAATGGCTCTACAGCGCCCCCTGGAACCAGCCCCTAGGTTTCCACATAATGGATTTTCATCAAAATCTGGATATAGGTGTATCGTGACCAGTCATGAAAAAAAGTCTCATGGAGCATTATGAAATACGCAACAGGAAGTCCGCCATTTTGCTTTTAGTGGCCATTTTGGCAATATCCCACATTTTTACTTTTACGTACTTGTCCCAGGGCTTTCATCAAATCAACTTCAAATTCAGATGAGTGTCATCACAACAACATGGAGATAAAAAATGATTGAGGGATTTTTTTTTTATCACACCGTGTGACCGTGGCATGGCGTTAAATATTGGTTACACGCCATCAAAACACGGGCATCTGTATCTCGGACATACATGTTCCAATCAAGTCCAAACTAGACATGTAAGACAATAGTCCCCGCCTGATGACATCTATGCATAAATGATGACTTAAAACCGCAGCGCTCCCTGGTGGCAACAGGAAATGTCTTGTTTTTTGCTTGTCTTACACTTGGATGAATTTCTCCTCATCCACTGACCTCAACCATGTCAAACTGTATCAAATGGGTCCCAAGACATTGACAATGAAGACATAAGATTACCGTGACTTTTTGTCAAACGCCATATGAATGGCGTGGCATTAAAGTTCATCAACTCGCCGTGAAACACGAAATTGCTGTAACTTCAGTGTTCATGATTCTATCTCTCTCAAACTACATGTGTGTAACAACAGCCCCCCCCTGAAGATATTCATATGGTTTTAAGAAATGGGCGTGGCAAAAAAACTGACCAGCGCCCCCTATAGGGCAACCCCGGCACTACGATGGCCGACATTTATACAAATCTATCGGGACATGTGTCGTTTCATAACAAACAAAAAAATATCTTGGATAGGTATGCTTGACCAAACAGGGAGGCCGCCATTTTGGATTAAGTGGCCATTTTTTTTCCATATTCCACATTTTTACTTGATGCACTTGTCCCAGGGCTTTCATCAGATTAACTTCAAATTAAGATCAGTGCCATCACAACAAGATGGAGATAAAAAGTGATTAAGAGATTGACCTTTCGTCACACCGTGTGACCGTGGCGTGGCGTCTTGAGTTTGATTAAACGCCATCAAAACACGAGGTTCTGTATCTCGGACATACATTGTCCAATCGAGTCCAAACTAGACATGTAAGACAAGGGTGCCATCCTGATGACATCTACACAGAAATTATGACTTGAAATTACAGCGCCCCCTGGTGGCTACAGGAAGTGACATGTTTTATACTGTGATGAACTGCTCCTGGCTGATTTACAATATACAGCTCAAATCAGATCAGTCAAGTCATTAGATCATGGTCAGAATTGTGACGTTTCCTCAAACCGTGTAAACATTGATGTGCGGCGAAGGATTTTCCTTCGCCAAAGGACACGATGTTATCATAACTCCACTGTGCATTGTCCTATCACTACAAAACTTCTGTCACATGGTCAGAGTCCAAGCCTGAACAGCTCTATGTGTCAATATTTCCTCAGTGTCATAGCGCCACCTACTGATTCGCCAGGAAACAGGAAGTACTTTGTTAATCCACTCTGCATTATCCAACCGGCTCCAAACTACTGACCTATGATCACAATACTGATCTGAACAGCTCCACATATAAATATTAGTTCAGGGTCATAGCGCCACCTACTGATCAGTGTGAAAATTAAATTGTGTTAACATTGTCCAATTGACACAAAATTGCTCACGCTACATCAGAGCGCCTACATGAACAGATATATATGTCTGTGCGTAATAATAGTGATGGCGCCACCTACTGGCAAACCTACTGCCGCAGAGCGCAAAACGCATGCAACGTGGAGAAGTGCATGCTCGATCGATGATGTGCGCTTGTTCATCGATCGCTCTCTCCACCGACCGCAACAGGCTTCAACGTGCGGGTGCTCGGGCCCGCAAGTGCTACAACGTAGCCCTAGTTATTATTATTATTTCCCTTTGGGGGGCTTTTTCAGGGTCTAGACATGCTCAAAAAGTTATGAAACTTTGCAGGAAATTCAAGGTCTGCGGATATTTTAGTATTCTGGAGTAATTGGAATTGGGCGTGGCAAAATGGCTCTACAGCGCCCCCTGGAACCAGCCCCTAGGTTTCCACATAACGGATTTTCATCAAAATCTGGATATAGGTGTATCGTGACCAGTCATGAAAAAAAGTCTCATGGAGCATTATGAAAAACGCAACAGGAAGTCCGCCATTTTGCTTTTAGTGGCCATTTTGGCAATATCCCACATTTTTACTTTTACGTACTTGTCCCAGGGCTTTCATCAGATCAACTTCAAATTGAGATGAGTGTCATCACAACAAGATGGAGATAAAAAATGATTGAGGGATTTTTTTTTTATCACACCGTGTGACCGTGGCATGGCGTTAAAAATTGGTTACACGCCATCAAAACACGGGCATCTGTATCTCGGACATACATGTTCCAATCAAGTCCAAACTAGACATGTAAGACAATAGTCCCCGCCTGATGACATCTATGCATAAATGATGACTTAAAACCGCAGCGCCCCCTGGTGGCAACAGGAAATGTCTTGTTTTTTGCTTGTCTTACACTTGGATGAATTTCTCCTCATCCACTGACCTCAACCATGTCAAACTGTATCAAATGGGTCCCAAGACATTGACAATGAAGACATAAGATTACCGTGACTTTTCGTCAAACGCCATATGAATGGCGTGGCATTAAAGTTCATCAACTCGCCGTGAAACACGAAATTGCTGTAACTTCAGTGTTCATGATTCTATCTCTCTCAAACTACATGTGTGTAACAACAGCCCCCCCTTGAAGATATTCATATGGTTTTAAGAAATGGGCGTGGCAAAAAAACTGACCAGCGCCCCCTATAGGGCAACCCCGGCACTACGATGGCCGACATTTATACAAATCTATCGGGACATGTGTCGTTTCATAACAAACAAAAAAATATCTTGGATAGGTATGCTTGACCAAACAGGGAGGCCGCCATTTTGGATTAAGTGGCCATTTTTTTTCCATATTCCACATTTTTCTTGATGCACTTGTCCCAGGGCTTTCATCAGATTAACTTCAAATTAAGATCAGTGCCATCACAACAAGATGGAGATAAAAAGTGATTAAGAGATTGACCTTTCGTCACACCGTGTGACCGTGGCGTGGCGTCTTGAGTTTGATTAAACGCCATCAAAACACGAGGTTCTGTATCTCGGACATACATTGTCCAATCGAGTCCAAACTAGACATGTAAGACAAGGGTGCCATCCTGATGACATCTACACAGAAATTATGACTTGAAATTACAGCGCCCCCTGGTGGCTACAGGAAGTGACATGTTTTATACTTTGATGAACTGCTCCTGGCTGATTTACAATATACAGCTCAAATCAGATCAGTCAAGTCATTAGATCATGGTCAGAATTGTGACGTTTCCTCAAACCGTGTAAACATTGATGTGCGGCGAAGGATTTTCCTTCGCCAAAGGACACGATGTTATCATAACTCCACTGTGCATTGTCCTATCACTACAAAACTTCTGTCACATGGTCAGAGTCCAAGCCTGAACAGCTCTATGTGTCAATATTTCCTCAGTGTCATAGCGCCACCTACTGATTCGCCAGGAAACTGGAAGTACTTTGTTAATCCACTCTGCATTATCCAACCGGCTCCAAACTACTGACGTATGATCACAATACTGATCTGAACAGCTCCACATATAAATATTAGTTCAGGGTCATAGCGCCACCTACAGATCAGTGTGAAAATTAAGTTGTGTTAAAATTGTCCAATTGACACAAAATTGCTCACGCTACATCAGAGCGCCTACATGAACAGATATATATGTCTGTGTGTAATAATAGTGATGGCGCCACCTACTGGCAAACCTACTGCCGCAGAGCGCAAAACGCATGCAACGTGGAGAAGTGCATGCTCGATCGATGATGTGCGCTTGGTCATCGATCGCTCTCTCCACCGACCGCAACAGGCTTCAACGTGCGGGTGCTCGGGCCCGCAAGTGCTACAACGTAGCCCTAGTTATTATTATTATTAGGGCCCGAGCACCGAATGGTGAGAGGCCCTATTGAATCTGTAAGGATTTTTATTAGGGCCCGAGCACCGAATGGTGAGAGGCCCTATTGAATCTGTAAGGATTTTTATTATTATTATTATTATTATTATTATTATTATTATTATTATTATTTCCCTTTGGGGGGCTTTTTCAGGGTCTAGACATGCTCAAAAAGTTATGAAACTTTGCAGGAAATTCAAGGTCTGCGGATATTTTAGTATTCTGGAGTAATTGGAATTGGGCGTGGCAAAATGGCTCTACAGCGCCCCCTGGAACCAGCCCCTAGGTTTCCACATGACGGATTTTCATCAAAATCTGGATATAGGTGTATCGTGACCAGTCATGAAAAAAAGTCTCATGGAGCATTATGAAAAACGCAACAGGAAGTCCGCCATTTTGCTTTTAGTGGCCATTTTGGCAATATCCCACATTTTTACTTTTACGTACTTGTCCCAGGGCTTTCATCAGATCAACTTCAAATTCAGATGAGTGTCATCACAACAAGATGGAGATAAAAAATGATTGAGGGATTTTTTTTTTATCACACCGTGTGACCGTGGCATGGCGTTAAAAATTGGTTACACGCCATCAAAACACGGGCATCTGTATCTCGGACATACATGTTCCAATCAAGTCCAAACTAGACATGTAAGACAATAGTCCCCGCCTGATGACATCTATGCATAAATGATGACTTAAAACCGCAGCGCCCCCTGGTGGCAACAGGAAATGTCTTGTTTTTTGCTTGTCTTACACTTGGATGAATTTCTCCTCATCCACTGACCTCAACCATGTCAAACTGTTTCAAATGGGTCCCAAGACATTGACAATGAAGACATAAGATTACCGTGACTTTTCGTCAAACGCCATATGAATGGCGTGGCATTAAAGTTCATCAACTCGCCGTGAAACACGAAATTGCTGTAACTTCAGTGTTCATGATTCTATCTCTCTCAAACTACATGTGTGTAACAACAGCCCCCCCCTGAAGATATTCATATGGTTTTAAGAAATGGGCGTGGCAAAAAAACTGACCAGCGCCCCCTATAGGGCAACCCCGGCACTACGATGGCCGACATTTATACAAATCTATCGGGACATGTGTCGTTTCATAACAAACAAAAAAATATCTTGGATAGGTATGCTTGACCAAACAGGGAGGCCGCCATTTTGGATTAAGTGGCCATTTTTTTTCCATATTCCACATTTTTACTTGATGCACTTGTCCCAGGGCTTTCATCAGATTAACTTCAAATTAAGATCAGTGCCATCACAACAAGATGGAGATAAAAAGTGATTAAGAGATTGACCTTTCGTCACACCGTGTGACCGTGGCGTGGCGTCTTGAGTTTGATTAAACGCCATCAAAACACGAGGTTCTGTATCTCGGACATACATTGTCCAATCGAGTCCAAACTAGACATTTAAGACAAGGGTGCCATCCTGATGACATATACACAGAAATTATGACTTGAAATTACAGCGCCCCCTGGTGGCTACAGGAAGTGACATGTTTTATACTTTGATGAACTGCTCCTGGCTGATTTACAATATACAGCTCAAATCAGATCAGTCAAGTCATTAGATCATGGTCAGAATTGTGACGTTTCCTCAAACCGTGTAAACATTGATGTGCGGCGAAGGATTTTCCTTCGCCAAAGGACACGATGTTATCATAACTCCACTGTGCATTGTCCTATCACTACAAAACTTCTGTCACATGGTCAGAGTCCAAGCCTGAACAGCTCTATGTGTCAATATTTCCTCAGTGTCATAGCGCCACCTACTGATTCGCCAGGAAACAGGAAGTACTTTGTTAATCCACTCTGCATTATCCAACCGGCTCCAAACTACTGACCTATGATCACAATACTGATCTGAACAGCTCCACATATAAATATTAGTTCAGGGTCATAGCGCCACCTACTGATCAGTGTGAAAATTAAGTTGTGTTAACATTGTCCAATTGACACAAAATTGCTCACGCTACATCAGAGCGCCTACATGAACAGATATATATGTCTGTGCGTAATAATAGTGATGGCGCCACCTACTGGCAAGCCTACTGCCGCAGAGCGCAAAACGCATGCAACGTGGAGAAGTGCATGCTCGATCGATGATGTGCGCTTGGTCATCGATCGCTCTCTCCACCGACCGCAACAGGCTTCAACGTGCGGGTGCTCGGGCCCGCAAGTGCTACAACGTAGCCCTAGTTAGGGCCCGAGCACCGAATGGTGAGAGGCCCTATTGAATCTGTAAGGATTTTTATTATTAGGGCCCGAGCACCGAATGGTGAGAGGCCCTATTGAATCTGTAAGGATTTTTATTATTATTATTAGGGCCCGAGCACCGAATGGTGAGAGGCCCTATTGAATCTGTAAGGATTTTTATTAGGGCCCGAGCACCGAATGGTGAGAGGCCCTATTGAATCTGTAAGGATTTTTATTATTATTATTATTATTATTATTATTTCCCTTTGGGGGGCTTTTTCAGGGTCTAGACATGCTCAAAAAGTTATGAAACTTTGCAGGAAATTCAAGGTCTGCGGATATTTTAGTATTCTGGAGTAATTGAAATTGGGCGTGGCAAAATGGCTCTACAGCGCCCCCTGGAACCAGCCCCTAGGTTTCCACATAACGGATTTTCATCAAAATCTGGATATAGGTGTATCGTGACCAGTCATGAAAAAAAGTCTCATGGCGCATTATGAAAAACGCAACAGGAAGTCCGCCATTTTGCTTTTAGTGGCCATTTTGGCAATATCCCACATTTTTACTTTTACGTACTTGTCCCAGGGCTTTCATCAGATCAACTTCAAATTCAGATGAGTGTCATCACAACAAGATGGAGATAAAAAATGATTGAGGGATTTTTTTTTTATCACACCGTGTGACCGTGGCATGGCGTTAAAAATTGGTTACACGCCATCAAAACACGGGCATCTGTATCTCGGACATACATGTTCCAATCAAGTCCAAACTAGACATGTAAGACAATAGTCCCCGCCTGATGACATCTATGCATAAATGATGACTTAAAACCGCAGCGCCCCCTGGTGGCAACAGGAAATGTCTTGTTTTTTGCTTGTCTTACACTTGGATGAATTTCTCCTCATCCACTGACCTCAACCATGTCAAACTGTATCAAATGGGTCCCAAGACATTGACAATGAAGACATAAGATTACCGTGACTTTTCGTCAAACGCCATATGAATGGCGTGGCATTAAAGTTCATCAACTCGCCGTGAAACACGAAATTGCTGTAACTTCAGTGTTCATGATTCTATCTCTCTCAAACTACATGTGTGTAACAACAGCCCCCCCCTGAAGATATTCATATGGTTTTAAGAAATGGGCGTGGCAAAAAAACTGACCAGCGCCCCCTATAGGGCAACCCCGGCACTACGCTGGCCGACATTTATACAAATCTATCGGGACATGTGTCGTTTCATAACAAACAAAAAAATATCTTGGATAGGTATGCTTGACCAAACAGGGAGGCCGCCATTTTGGATTAAGTGGCCATTTTTTTTCCATATTCCACATTTTTACTTGATGCACTTGTCCCAGGGCTTTCATCAGATTAACTTCAAATTAAGATCAGTGCCATCACAACAAGATGGAGATAAAAAGTGATTAAGAGATTGACCTTTTGTCACACCGTGTGACCGTGGCGTGGCGTCTTGAGTTTGATTAAACGCCATCAAAACACGAGGTTCTGTATCTCGGACATACATTGTCCAATCGAGTCCAAACTAGACATGTAAGACAAGGGTGCCATCCTGATGACATCTACACAGAAATTATGACTTGAAATTACAGCGCCCCCTGGTGGCTACAGGAAGTGACATGTTTTATACTTTGATGAACTGCTCCTGGCTGATTTACAATATACAGCTCAAATCAGATCAGTCAAGTCATTAGATCATGGTCAGAATTATGACGTTTCCTCAAACCGTGTAAACATTGATGTGCGGCGAAGGATTTTCCTTCGCCAAAGGACACGATGTTATCATAACTCCACTGTGCATTGTCCTATCACTACCAAACTTCTGTCACATGATAAGAGTACAAGCCTGAACAGCTCTATGTGTCAATATTTCCTCAGTGTCATAGCGCCATCTACTGATTCACCAGGAAACAGGAAGTACTTTGTTAATCCACTCTGCATTATCCAACCGGCTCCAAACTACTGACCTATGATCACAATACTGATCTGAACAGCTCCACATATAAATATTAGTTCAGGGTCATAGCGCCACCTACTGATCAGTGTGAAAATTAAGTTGTGTTAACATTGTCCAATTGACACAAAATTGCTCACGCTACATCAGAGCGCCTACATGAACAGATATATATGTCTGTGCGTAATAATAGTGATGGCGCCACCTACTGGCAAGCCTACTGCCGCAGAGCGCAAAACGCATGCAACGTGGAGAAGTGCATGCTCGATCGATGATGTGCGCTTGGTCATCGATCGCTCTCTCCACCGACCGCAACAGGCTTCAACGTGCGGGTGCTCGGGCCCGCAAGTGCTACAACGTAGCCCTAGTTATTATTATTAGGGCCCGAGCACCGAATGGTGAGAGGCCCTATTGAATCTGTAAGGATTTTTATTATTAGGGCCCGAGCACCGAATGGTGAGAGGCCCTATTGAATCTGTAAGGATTTTTATTATTATTATTATTATTATTATTTCCCTTTGGGGGGCTTTTTCAGGGTCTAGACATGCTCAAAAATTTATGAAACTTTGCAGGAAATTCAAGGTCTGCGGATATTTTAGTATTCTGGAGTAATTGGAATTGGGCGTGGCAAAATGGCTCTACAGCGCCCCCTGGAACCAGCCCCTAGGTTTCCACATAACGGATTTTCATCAAAATCTGGATATAGGTGTATCGTGACCAGTCATGAAAAAAAGTCTCATGGAGCATTATGAAAAACGCAACAGGAAGTCCGCCATTTTGCTTTTAGTGGCCATTTTGGCAATATCCCACATTTTTACTTTTACGTACTTGTCCCAGGGCTTTCATCAGATCAACTTCAAATTCAGATGAGTGTCATCACAACAAGATGGAGATAAAAAATGATTGAGGGATTTTTTTTTTATCACACCGTGTGACCGTGGCATGGCGTTAAAAATTGGTTACACGCCATCAAAACACGGGCATCTGTATCTCGGACATACATGTTCCAATCAAGTCCAAACTAGACATGTAAGACAACAGTCCCCGCCTGATGACATCTATGCATAAATGATGACTTAAAACCGCAGCGCCCCCTGGTGGCAACAGGAAATGTCTTGTTTTTTGCTTGTCTTACACTTGGATGAATTTCTCCTCATCCACTGACCTCAACCATGTCAAACTGTATCAAATGGGTCCCAAGACATTGACAAAGAAGACATAAGAAAACCGTGACTTTTCGTCAAACGCCATATGAATGGCGTGGCATTAAAGTTCATCAACTCGCCGTGAAACACGAAATTGCTGTAACTTCAGTGTTCATCATTCTATCTCTCTCAAACTACATGTGTGTAACAACAGCCCCCCCCTGAAGATATTCATATGGTTTTAAGAAATGGGCGTGGACGAAAAAAAAAAACTGACCAGCGCCCCCTATAGGGCAACCCCGGCACTACGATGGCCGACATTTATACAAATCTATCGGGACATGTGTCGTTTCATAACAAACAAAAAAATATCTTGGATAGGTATGCTTGACCAAACAGGGAGGCCGCCATTTTGGATTAAGTGGCCATTTTTTTTCCATATTCCACATTTTTACTTGATGCACTTGTCCCAGGGCTTTCATCAGATTAACTTCAAATTAAGATCAGTGCCATCACAACAAGATGGAGATAAAAAGTGATTAAGAGATTGACCTTTCGTCACACCGTGTGACCTTGGCGTGGCATCTTGAGTTTGATTAAACGCCATCAAAACACGAGGTTCTGTATCTCGGACATACATTGTCCAATCGAGTCCAAACTAGACATGTAAGACAAGGGTGCCATCCTGATGACATCTACACAGAAATTATGACTTGAAATTACAGCGCCCCCTGGTGGCTACAGGAAGTGACATGTTTTATACTTTGATGAACTGCTCCTGGCTGATTTACAATATACAGCTCAAATCAGATCAGTCAAGTCATTAGATCATGGTCAGAATTGTGACGTTTCCTCAAACCGTGTAAACATTGATGTGCGGCGAAGGATTTTCCTTCGCCAAAGGACACGATGTTATCATAACTCCACTGTGCATTGTCCTATCACTACAAAACTTCTGTCACATGGTCAGAGTCCAAGCCTGAACAGCTCTATGTGTCAATATTTCCTCAGTGTCATAGCGCCACCTACTGATTCGCCAGGAAACAGGAAGTACTTTGTTAATCCACTCTGCATTATCCAACCGGCTCCAAACTACTGACCTATGATCACAATACTGATCTGAACAGCTCCACATATAAATATTAGTTCAGGGTCATAGCGCCACCTACTGATCAGTGTGAAAATTAAGTTGTGTTAACATTGTCCAATTGACACAAAATTGCTCACGCTACATCAGAGCGCCTACATGAACAGATATATATGTCTGTGCGTAATAATAGTGATGGCGCCACCTACTGGCAAACCTACTGCCGCAGAGCGCAAAACGCATGCAACGTGGAGAAGTGCATGCTCGATCGATGATGTGCGCTTGGTCATCGATCGCTCTCTCCACCGACCGCAACAGGCTTCAACGTGCGGGTGCTCGGGCCCGCAAGTGCTACAACGTAGCCCTAGTTATTATTATTTCCCTTTGGGGGGCTTTTTCAGGGTCTAGACATGCTCAAAAAGTTATGAAACTTTGCAGGAAATTCAAGGTCTGCGGATATTTTAGTATTCTGGAGTAATTGGAATTGGGCGTGGCAAAATGGCTCTACAGCGCCCCCTGGAACCAGCCCCTAGGTTTCCACATAACGGATTTTCATCAAAATCTGGATATAGCTGTATCGTGACCAGTCATGAAAAAAAGTCTCATGGAGCATTATGAAAAACGCAACAGGAAGTCCGCCATTTTGCTTTTAGTGGCCATTTTGGCAATATCCCACATTTTTACTTTTACGTACTTGTCCCAGGGCTTTCATCAGATCAACTTCAAATTCAGATGAGTGTCATCACAACAAGATGGAGATAAAAAATGATTGAGGGATTTTTTTTTTATCACACCGTGTGACCGTGGCATGGCGTTAAAAATTGGTTACACGCCATCAAAACACGGGCATCTGTATCTCGGACATACATGTTCCAATCAAGTCCAAACTAGACATGTAAGACAATAGTCCCCGCCTGATGACATCTATGCATAAATGATGACTTAAAACCGCAGCGCCCCCTGGTGGCAACAGGAAATGTCTTGTTTTTTGCTTGTCTTACACTTGGATGAATTTCTCCTCATCCACTGACCTCAACCATGTCAAACTGTATCAAATGGGTCCCAAGACATTGACAATGAAGACATAAGATTACCGTGACTTTTCGTCAAACGCCATATGAATGGCGTGGCATTAAAGTTCATCAACTCGCCGTGAAACACGAAATTGCTGTAACTTCAGTGTTCATGATTCTATCTCTCTCAAACTACATGTGTGTAACAACAGCCCCCCCCTGAAGATATTCATATGGTTTTAAGAAATGGGCGTGGCAAAAAAACTGACCAGCGCCCCCTATAGGGCAACCCCGGCACTACGATGGCCGACATTTATACAAATCTATCGGGACATGTGTCGTTTCATAACAAACAAAAAAATATCTTGGATAGGTATGCTTGACCAAACAGGGAGGCCGCCATTTTGGATTAAGTGGCCATTTTTTTTCCATATTCCACATTTTTACTTGATGCACTTGTCCCAGGGCTTTCATCAGATTAACTTCAAATTAAGATCAGTGCCATCACAACAAGATGGAGATAAAAAGTGATTAAGAGATTGACCTTTCGTCACACCGTGTGACCGTGGCGTGGCGTCTTGAGTTTGATTAAACGCCATCAAAACACAAGGTTCTGTATCTCGGACATACATTGTCCAATCGAGTCCAAACTAGACATGTAAGACAAGGGTGCCATCCTGATGACATCTACACAGAAATTATGACTTGAAATCACAGCGCCCCCTGGTGGCAACATGAAGTGACATGTTTTATACTTTGATGAACTGCTCCTGGCTGATTTACAATATACAGCTCAAATCAGCTCAGTCAAGTCATTAGATCATGGTCAGAATTGTGACGTTTCCTCAAACCGTGTAAACATTGATGTGCGGCGAAGGATTTTCCTTCGCCAAAGGACACGATGTTATCATAACTCCACTGTGCATTGTCCTATCACTACAAAACTTCTGTCACATGGTCAGAGTCCAAGCCTGAACAGCTCTATGTGTCAATATTTCCTCAGTGTCATAGCGCCACCTACTGATTCGCCAGGAAACAGGAAGTATTTTTTTAATCCACTCTGCATTATCCAACCGGCTCCAAACTACTGACCTATGATCACAATCCTGAATAGAACAGCTCCACATATGAATATTAGTTCAGGATCATAGCGCCACCTATTGATCAGTGTGAAAATTAAGTTGCGGAAACATTGTCCAATTGACACAAAATTTCTCACGCTACATCAGAGCGCCTACATGTACAGATCTATATGTCTGTGCGTAATAATAGTGATGGCGCCACCTACTGGCAAACCTACTGCCCCAGAGCGCAAAACGCATGCAACGTGGAGAAGTGCATGCTCGATCGATGATGTGCGCTTGGTCATCGATCGCTCTCTCCACCGACCGCAACATTCTTCAACGTGCGGGTGCTCGGGCCCGCAAGTGCTACAACGTAGCCCTAGTTTTCTCTCTATTTTCCATCCCCTCCAGCTCACATACCTGATCATATATGCAATTATTTCTTAAGAATCCTGGGATGACCTCATAAATGATGTCCTTTATTTGTCTAATCCCTCCTTCTATGAATTTGGGCTCATACAATGTTTTGCCATTGTGTTTAATTTTTTCGTTTAGAAACAGGGGCAGTTTTACCAACGGTTGTATCCTCTCACATTCATATTGCATCTTAGGTAAGAATTTCCTCCAGGCTTCAAAGACCTCTCTATAAAATTCTGGTATAGTTGTCGTCATTGACTGCTTTAGGCCCATGTACCACACATACTGTCCTATGCCACCCACATCATTCATATATTTCTCCATGAAATCCTTCCACCCATATTTATATCTTCCCACAATATATTTCTTCACCGTTTTAATCCTTACTGCTGTCTTTTTTGTTTCTATATCCAATAAATTCAGCCCTCCTTCACACCTCTTTCCCACGAGTGTCCCCTGTGCAATCTTAACCCCCTTCCCCTCCCATATAAAATCACACACAATTTTGTTAAGGTCATTTTTAACCCACATTGGCATTTCTAATACAGACAACACATACACACAGCCTGATAGTAGCAAACTATTAACCACTGTCACCTTTCCCTTTAACCTGAGCTTCCTTGCCTTCCACCTCCCACATACAGTTTTTATTTTGTTGATGACTCCTGTCCATGTTGCCTCAGTTGCCTCTGTAGTTTCAACACCTAAATATATGCCCAACACTTTAATATACCTATCCTCCACCCTTAAACCTACTTCCTCTCTCTCTACGTTGCCTATATACATTATTTCTGATTTTTCTTTATTTATTCTAGCGCCCGAAGCTCTCCCATATATCTCTGCCAATTCTAGCACCCTTTTCACACTGTTCCCATCCCTCACTGTTACTGTTGTGTCGTCTGCACATTGATTTATTGTATGCACGCTCCCAGATGGTAGTTGTATTCCCCGAACTCTTGCGTCCTTTTTAATTAGTAAGGCCAGGGGCTCAGCCACAATGGCATAGAGCAATGCCGATAGTGGACATCCCTGCCTTATCGATCTCCCTAGACAAAATCTGTCAGTCAGCACTCCATTTACTTTGACACAGCTCCTTGCACCCTCGTACAACCTCCTCACCCACCCCACTAATCTCTCTCCAAATCCAAATCTCACCAGTGATCTAAATAAAAACTCATGCTCCACCCTATCAAACGCTTTATTCCAGTCTATAGCTAACGCTATTCCCCCGGCCCCGTCTCTCTTCATGAATTCTATTGTATCCCTAACTGTCGCTATTGTGTCAGCTATATCCCTACCTGGTATACTATAACTTTGAGATGTTTTAATTATATCCCCTATCACTCGTTTTATTCTGTTAGCCAACACCTTGGTCAAAATTTTGTAATCTACATTTAGCAGACTTATAGGCCTATAATTCTGCAAGTCTAGTTTACTTCCTTTCTTCTTAAACACTAAGGTAATCACACCTTCTACCATCCTACCCTGCACTATCCCTGTTTTCTCAGTCTCCCTGAATACCTCTACTAAAATAGATGCCATCTGCTCCTTATATACTTTATAAAATTCAATCCCTATCCCATCACTCCCAGGACTCTTCCCGCTCTTCAGGCCCTCTATCGCCTCCATCACCTCACTCCTATTTATATCTCTGTCACACCATTCACTATCATCCACACTCAGCTTGCTTTCTACACTATCCAGTACCTCCACTATACTGTCCTCCTCTAATCCACCTCTCTGATATAACTCCCCATAAAACTCTTGCACCCTCTCCAGTATGGCCACATAGTCCGCTACTACCTCCCCCTCCTTATTCCTGATTTTGTGTATATATGTCCTGCTTTGTTTGCTTTTTTCTAGTCCCAGAAAATACGCTGTGCACCTTTCTCCCTCCAGCGCATATTTTGCCTTGCTCCGTAAAATTGCTCCTCTACATTTCTCTGCCTCATATCCCTGAAGTTCCATCTTTGCCTCTATATAATTCTCCATGCTGTAACCGTCATCATTCTCCGCTTTACTCAGCTCTCCCCTCAGTCTTTCCCTCAACTCCTTCTCTTTCTTCATCATTTTCACTTTTCTTTTCTTACTGTACCAAATGCTTATTGATTTAATCTTATTCTTCACCGTCTCCCATATCTCCCCAATCTGAGTATCTGCCCTATTGGCAACGTATTCTTTAATTTTCTCATTCTCCATATCTAATAACTCCCTAATCTGTTGTTTATATTCGCCCTTTTCAATATAACCTGCATTCAAAATCCACATCCCTCCCCCTATCTCCTCTCTCCCTACTTTAATTCTGAATCTCACCCCGTCGTGGTCACTCAGTGCATTTATTTCATGTCTTATTCTGTCTATATGTTTTATATTCTCTCCCTGTGTTAAAACCAAATCTATCCTGCTTTGTTTCAATACACCATCCCTCATTTGTCTCCTGGTGAATTCCCTCCTCTCTGGATTCTCATATCTCCACACATCTACTAAATTCTTGTCCTTCATCATGTCTAACAAGTTCTCCCTCGATTTTTCCCATCTGAACACTACACCTTGCCCTATATCTAGCCTGCTACATTTAGTATTAAAGTCCCC
>NC_084966.1:14320541-14325541 GCF_949316205.1 Platichthys flesus
GCTGCCGGCTCCTTCATCACATCCCCTATCAACCATCTGTATACTTTCTTCACACTCATATCTCCCATTTTAATCTTTTTCTCATTCTCCATCACATATAGCTCAGGCATGCTTGTCTCTCCCTTCACCACACATTCACTTTTGATGATCTTGGCCCACTCTAAGGGTATACTTGTTTTAATCTTTTCATATATTTTATTTATTTTCTCTCTATTTTCCATCCCCTCCAGCTCACATACCTGATCATATATGCAATTATTCCTTAAGAATCCTGGGATGACCTCATAAATGATGTCCTTTATTTGTCTAATCCCTCCCTCTATGAATCTGGGCTCATACAATGTTTTGCCATTGTGTTTAATTTTTTCGTTTAGAAACAGGGGCAGTTTTACCAACGGTTGTATCCTCTCACATTCATATTGCATCTTAGGTAAGAATTTCCTCCAGGCTTCAAAGACCTCTCTATAAAATTCTGGTATAGTTGTCGTCATTGACTGCTTTAGGCCCATGTACCACACATACTGTCCTATGCCACCCACATCATTCATATATTTCTCCATGAAATCCTTCCACCCATATTTATATCTTCCCACAATATATTTCTTCACCGTTTTAATCCTTACTGCTGTCTTTTTTGTTTCTATATCCAATAAATTCAGCCCTCCTTCACACCTCTTTCCCACGAGTGTCCCCTGTGCAATCTTAACCCCCTTCCCCTCCCATATAAAATCACACACAATTTTGTTAAGGTCATTTTTAACCCACATTGGCATTTCTAATACAGACAACACATACACACAGCCTGATAGTAGCAAACTATTAACCACTGTCACCTTTCCCTTTAACCTGAGCTTCCTTGCCTTCCACCTCCCACATACAGTTTTTATTTTGTTGATGACTCCTGTCCATGTTGCCTCAGTTGCCTCTGTAGTTTCAACACCTAAATATATGCCCAACACTTTAATATACCTATCCTCCACCCTTAAACCTACTTCCTCTCTCTCTACGTTGCCTATATACATTATTTCTGATTTTTCTTTATTTATTCTAGCGCCCGAAGCTCTCCCATATATCTCTGCCAATTCTAGCACCCTTTTCACACTGTTCCCATCCCTCACTGTTACTGTTGTGTCGTCTGCATATTGATTTATTGTATGCACGCTCCCAGATGGTAGTTGTATTCCCCGAACTCTTGCGTCCTTTTTAATTAGTAAGGCCAGGGGCTCAGCCACAATGGCATAGAGCAATGCCGATAGTGGACATCCCTGCCTTATCGATCTCCCTAGACAAAATCTGTCAGTCAGCACTCCATTTACTTTGACACAGCTCCTTGCACCCTCGTACAACCTCCTCACCCACCCCACTAATCTCTCTCCAAATCCAAATCTCACCAGTGATCTAAATAAAAACTCATGCTCCACCCTATCAAACGCTTTATTCCAGTCTATAGCTAACGCTATTCCCCCGGCCCCGTCTCTCTTCATGAATTCTATTGTATCCCTAACTGTCGCTATTGTGTCAGCTATATCCCTACCTGGTATACTATAACTTTGAGATGTTTTAATTATATCCCCTATCACTCGTTTTATTCTGTTAGCCAACACCTTGGTCAAAATTTTGTAATCTACATTTAGCAGACTTATAGGCCTATAATTCTGCAAGTCTAGTTTACTTCCTTTCTTCTTAAACACTAAGGTAATCACACCTTCTACCATCCTACCCTGCACTATCCCTGTTTTCTCAGTCTCCCTGAATACCTCTACTAAAATAGATGCCATCTGCTCCTTATATACTTTATAAAATTCAATCCCTATCCCATCACTCCCAGGACTCTTCCCGCTCTTCAGGCCCTCTATTGCCTCCATCACCTCACTCCTATTTATATCTCTGTCACACCATTCACTATCATCCACACTCAGCTTGCTTTCTACACTATCCAGTACCTCCACTATACTGTCCTCCTCTAATCCACCTCTCTGATATAACTCCCCATAAAACTCTTGCACCCTCTCCAGTATGGCCACATAGTCCGCTACTACCTCCCCCTCCTTATTCCTGATTTCGTGTATATATGTCCTGCTTTGTTTGCTTTTTTCTAGTCCCAGAAAATACGCTGTGCACCTTTCTCCCTCCAGCGCATATTTTGCCTTGCTCCGTAAAATTGCTCCTCTACATTTCTCTGCCTCATATCCCTGAAGTTCCATCTTTGCCTCTATATAATTCTCCATGCTGTAACCTTCATCATTCTCCGCTTTACTCAGCTCTCCCCTCAGTCTTTCCCTCAACTCCTTCTCTTCCTTCATCATTTTCACTTTTCTTTTCTTACTGTACCAAATGCTTATTGATTTAATCTTATTCTTCACCGTCTCCCATATCTCCCCAATCTGAGTATCTGCCCTATTGGCAACGTATTCTTTAATTTTCTCATTCTCCATATCTAATAACTCCCTAATCTGTTGTTTATATTCGCCCTCTTCAATATAACCTGCATTCAAAATCCACATCCCTCCCCCTAACTCCTCTCTCCCTACTTTAATTCTGAATCTCACCCCGTCGTGGTCACTCAGTGCATTTATTTCATGTCTTATTCTGTCTATATGTTTTATATTCTCTCCCTGTGTTAAAACCAAATCTATCCTGCTTTGTTTCAATACACCATCCCTCATTTGTCTCCTGGTGAATTCCCTCCTCTCTGGATTCTCATATCTCCACACATCTACTAAATTCTTGTCCTTCATCATGTCTAACAAGTTCTCCCTCGATTTTTCCCATCTGAACACTACACCTTGCCCTATATCTAGCCTGCTACATTTAGTATTAAAGTCCCCAACTATTATACATCTTCCAATCAATAGCCCTTTCAGCTCCTCTATTATAATTCTTTTATCTATTTCTATATTCGGAACATATATATTAATTAGTCTAAACAACACATTTTGATACTTAAACTCTATTACTATTATCCTCCCTGTCCTATCTTTATATATCTCTTTTATCTCATCTACCCTATGTTTTTTAATCATTATAGCCACCCCTCTTGCATTCTTAGCCCCGTTATTATAATAAATCCCCCCCCCCCACACCTCCCTCACCTCCATAACTTTTACGTCATCCCAATTTGTCTCCTGTATGCATAGGATGTCACTTCTATATATATTTAAAAGTGACCTCAGTTTGCCTCTGTCCCTTAAACCATTCACATTAACAGAAGTTACTGTGGTCATGAGAGCTAAAAGAAAGAAAATATTTAAACCACAAACTAAAGCAAGACTCACATGCCAGACCGCTGTCCTTTATTCTCTCCCCGTGTCTTCTCCTCCTCTGCTTTCCTTTTGGCGGTCAGTCCCTGTTCTTTTTTCTTCTTCCCTCTCTTTTGTCCTCTGCCCTCCTTTCTTTGCTCCTCGTCCATTTTTTCCACCTGTTGTTCTGATCTCCCTCGTTCATCGTCTGTAGCCTCCGCCGCATCATCGTCCTCCGCTTTTCCCCCCTGCTCCATCATCTGTTCGTCACCGTCTTTCTCAACACTGTCGCCGCTGTCAGATCTATACCGCCCTTCCCGTTCTCTTTCAGCTTGCTCGTTCCCACCTTCCGCCTTCTCTTCAGCTCCCCTTCCGTCATCGCTCTCTCCGTCTTTCTCCTCCATCTGTTCTCCTCTCTCCTCTTCCTCCTCTCTCGCCGCTGCGTTTTGTTCCTCACACTCCCGCGCATAATGCCCAGTCTTCTGGCACCTGAAGCACTTGAAATCAGGGCACTCCCTGAAGATGTGTCCTGGCTTGATGCAGAGTCGGCACACCCGCACCTGTCGGTCGTGTATTACCCTAAAGTACTCCGCTCCTCTGAGTGTCTCTAACTTGGTCGAGTACGGGAGTGATCGTACCTGCTCATTGAAGCGGACTTTTAAAAATCTTGTCCCGTCCACAATCTCCGTCCCCGGCCACTTGCGCCGTTTGATAGCCGATATTGGCCGTACTCCCCACTCCTCCAGCCTTCCCAGTATTGTGGCATCTTCCATATACACCGGCAAGTCAATAAAAGAAACCACCATGTCGCTGTTCACAATCTCTCTGGCGTGCACTAAGGCTCCTTTTACGCGCACGCCATCCAGCAGTTTGCGCTTTCCCATCTCATCCTTCATGGTAATTTCGAAGTTGTTTCTCCCTCTCACACGGCACCCGCTCACCACTCCACATTGCACTTTAACTTCCCGCAGAATATCCATCATGGAAATTACTGGCGTTCCCTCCACCTCAACGTCCACGGTCAGCTCTTTCGCGTACTCTTTCTGACGTCCTCCTCCCGTTTCTGTCTGCTTCTCAATCCCATGCCTTCCTTCTCCCTCCAGTGCTCCAACTCCACTGCTAGGCATTGTCTGCTCCGGTCCTTTGTCTGCTGCCATGTGGTCCATTAGTTAAACAAAAGGCCTCCCCAAACAGCAAAAAAGCTGTGGGGAGGTTTTCAACTATAATTAAATTAAGATTTCGTCAAAATCATATATAAATCAATCAGAAGAAAAGAAATCACCAGGCTTCTATATCAGCCTGATCTGCACACACACGTTTTCCTGCTCCCTTCACTTCCTGGTTGCACACCTGAACTCAATCTGACGAGATCGGGCGTATTCAGGTTGGTGTGGCCGTAAGCGAATGAGTTCACCCTCTGAACCTTATTTAAACATGTAAATACGTCAGGTAAAAGAAGAAAAAAGCTTGCAGCACCTGGTATTCCCAGGAAGTCTGCCATCCAAGTAGTAACCAGGCCCGACCCTGCTTAGCTTCCGAGATCAGACGAGATCGGGCGTATTCAGGTTGGTGTGGCCGTAAGCGTTTGAGTCCACCCTCTGAACCTTATTTATACATGTAAATACGTCAGGTAAAAGTGGAAAAAAGCTTACAGCACCTGGTATTCCCAGGCAGTCTCCCATCCAAGTACTAACCAGGCCCGACCCTGCTTAGCTTCCGAGATCAGACGAGATCGGGCGTATTCAGGTTGGTGTGGCCGTA
>NC_084966.1:14375541-14383041 GCF_949316205.1 Platichthys flesus
GAGCAAGATTCCTTCTTGACATAATAGCATACCTTACATGGCTTAACACAAAATTAAACAAACGAACATTCACATCTTTCCTATTCCCATTTACTCCAAACAGCAACATTTTGTTCCATTCATGTGCCTTTACAAAACCCATTTCCCAGTTTTTAAACAGCATATCTTTTAACTTCAAAACAAACCTACGTAGACATTCACATCGGATATATATATGTAACAAGTCTTCTGGCTCAGTTTCACACACGTCACATTCTCTTTTGTTCTCTTTGTTAATCTGATGCAGCACCGTGTTTACATAGATCCTGTTGTGTCTCGTCATGAAGTCATTGTTTTCACATTCTATTGCATTATATTTGATTTGGAGGTTTTCCCATATCAACTGTACATTCATACCTGGCAGAACCCTCTCCCACATTTGTTCTGATGTCGGTCTTTTCAACAGTTTCGCTATCAGTTCTAAATATATGTTTTTTACTTTTAATTCTTTAAACTCTTTATTTGCGTCATTTTTAACAAACACTAGTTTAGGTAAAGGTCCATCCCCTGTCCTCACACACTCTCTCTCAATCAAATACCTCCAGTCTACAGGCATACTCCCCTTAATTATATCATACATTTTTACAACCATATCTCTCATAGCATCCTCATCCCATTCTCTTACGCAGTCTACCATTGCCTGCCCAGGCAGAAACCCAGGCACAAACTCATAGACCATGTCCTTTACTTGCCTAATTCCTGCATCCATGAAATCCTTATTGTATAGCATTTTGTTGTTATGCTGTATTATAGGATTGAGAAAAACGGGTTTATTCATTACTTCGGTTACATTACTACAGTTGTATGATATGTTGGGTAGGAATTCTCCCCACGCTCTGAACACCTCTTGGTAGAAAAAAGGCACTTTTTCATACATTGGTTCTTTCAAAACCATAAGCAGACTATTCTCTCCACATCTACCAGCCATCTGAACATACATTTTAAAGAATTGTTTCCACCCATAGTCATTCACATCATGGAGATACTTCTTCACTGTTTTAACCCTCAGTGCTTTACGTTTTGTGTCAATGTCCACCAGTTTTAGCCCTCCCTCACTGTACCCTGCTATCAACGTTTTGTGGGATATCCTCGCACCCTTCCCATCCCACAAGAAGTTTGAAGTCAGCTGATTTAATTCAGATAGAACCCATACCGGAAGATCTAGTGCGCCCAAAACATACACACATTTGGATAATAATAAGGAATTAACAACTATTACCTTACCTTTTAATTTCAATTTCCTCTGCTTCCATGCATTTAAAGTGCGTTTTATCTTATTTATCACTCTTGCCCAAGTGATATCTCTTGCTTCCTTTTCGTTTGGACCTATGTTTACTCCTAAAACTTTGATGCAGTCCACCACTCTAAATGCAATCATACTGTCAACCCTATCCCCCTCCTGACCTATACACATTAGTTCCGATTTTTCTATATTCACTTTAGCCCCTGCTGCCCTCCCATATGTTCCCATGTGTTTCATAATTATATTGATGCTGTCCATATTTTCTACTGTTATTGTCATGTCATCCGCATATTGTTGAATTATATTAATTTTCTCACCTGGTATTTGTATTCCTTTTATATTACTATCTTTTTTTATAAGGACAGCAAAGGGTTCGATAGACATGCTATACAACAGTGCTGATAAAGGACAGCCCTGTCTCACTGACCTCTCCAAAGCAAAGGTGTCTGTCATCAGACCATTACATTTGACCCTACTCTTAGCTTCCTTATACAGCAGCCTGATCCAACTCACTATTCTATCCCCAAACCCAAATTCTTTCATAGTCCGAAACAAGAACTCATGCTCCACTCTATCAAAAGCCTTATTCAAATCTACACTCAACACAATCCCAGACTGTTCTTTCATGTGCCTAACAACGTCCCTCACTGTCCCTATTATATCTGCTATGTCTCTCCCTTCGACACTATATGCCTGTGTCGGTGATATTATTCCTCCCATTACCTTCTTAATCCTATACGCTAAAACCCTTGTTAATATCTTATAGTCACTATTCAATAAACTAATTGGCCTATAATTCCCTAACTCCAACCTACTCCCCTTATTTTTAAATAATATTGTGATTACCCCAGTAGCCATGGATTCTGGAACCAGTTGTCCCTCTTCCATGCTTTGATATATCATTAGCAGTATGGGTGCCAACACATCAGCAAACTCTTTGTAGAATTCACTGCTCAGGCCATCTGAACCAGGGCTTTTATTGTTTTTTGCATTTTTAATTGCTATTTGTATTTCTTCTACTGTAATCTCTCTGTCACACATGTCTTGCTCGTCTGCTGATATCCTTGCATCCACACCACTCAAGACCTCATCAATACATACTTTTTCTGTATTCCCTTTTTTATACAAGTTTTTATAGAAGCCTTCCACTGTATTCAAGATGCTAACCAAATCATTTACCTTCTCCCCATTTTCATTCTGTAGTTCGTTTATATAATTATTTTCCTGCTTATTTTTTTCCAGGTTTAGAAAGTACGCTGTGCACCTTTCCCCCTCTACAGCATACTGTACTCTACTCCTTACTATCGCCCCATCACATTTATTTTTCTCACAATCTTTTAGTTGCCTTCTCATCATCAGATAATTTTGTATATTATAATTTCCATCTTTGTCTGCTTTCCCTGCTTCTTCGTTTAATTTATTTTGTATCTCTTTCTCTACCTGATCCATTCTGAAGTTCTTTTGCTTGGAATAGTATATGCTTTTCTTTTTAACTTTTTCTTTCAAATTTTCCCACCAAATACAAATATTATCTTCGTTTAATCTGTTCTCTATTTCTTCTTTGATACATTTTGCTATCATCTCTTTATATAAATCCTCTCTTAATAAGCTGTTGTTTAGGTACCACATTCCTCCACCTACATTCCTTATACATACGTCCTTTAACCTCAGCGACAGGATTGCATGATCACTAAGAGTGGTAAAATTATATTTCACCTCTTTTATTTGGCTGACAATGTTTTCCTTAACTAGGACGAGGTCTATTCTACTCTGTCTAAGGGTCCCCATAACCACCTGCCTCCGCGAAAACACTTTTCGTTCTGCATTTTCCTCCCTCCATACGTCCACCATTTTGTGTTCTGCCATCATGCTTTTCAAAAAGTTCCTTGACCCATCATACCTGTATTTTACATTATTTGAATAATCTAGTCTTGATAATTTTACATTATAGTCACCAACCATCATACAATCTCCCGTGCACAGAACCTCCAAGTCCTCAAAAAAACCCTTTCTCAGTTCCTCCACGTTTGGTGCATAGATATTGATTAATTTGTATGTGTTTTTATTGTGGACAAATTCTATCGCTATCACACGTCCATTCCCTCCACAAAAGGTTTGCTTGACACCACTAACAGACCTCTCTCTGACAAGGATTGCCACTCCACATGCCTTCGCACTCCCATTGTCTATAAATATGGGCCCTTTCCAAATCTTTCCAAGGGTTTCCACAAGTTCATTATCCCAATGCGTTTCTTGAAGGCACAGTATGTCAGATTTACAGAGTTCAATCCTTCTTTCTATTTTGATCATGTTCCTCAGGCCGTTTGCATTTAAGGATGTTATTATGACCATAGTAATGGTGAAAAGAAAAACACAGCTTTCCAGAGATGCTCGATTGTTCATACCTTCCGCTCTTTTGGCTCCCTTTTGTCCCTCTTTTTGCTCATTCTCTTCCTGCTGGCTTTCACCGCCTCGTAGTCCATCGACTCTCCTTCTCCCGATGTTCTTGTCTCCACCACCTCCATGCTCGAATCGTCTGGCTCCTTAGGTGAAGCAGCCGCAGCAGCAGCAGCAGCCGCAGCCGCAGCAGCAGCAGCAGCAGCAGCAGCAGCAGCAGCAGCAGCAGCCCCGCCGTCCCTTGGAGCCTCACTGCAATCCGGGGCCTCCACCTCTCCTGGTCGGTCGCCTCTTCGTTCTCTCGCCCGGGCTGAGGGAGTTTTGGGCGCTTTGCTAGCACCTTCCTCCATACTTTGCCCGGATGCTCCTCCCGTCATGCAACCCGTCTCACCGGACACTCCATCCGCACTGCTGCCGATGGTGGATGGGGTAATTTCACCCCCGCTGGCAGCTCCGGTGTCCTCGTCCTGCTGTCGTTGCTCCTCCTCGGACCAGGAAACGCGCTCGTCGCCGCCGGCTGGCTCCGCGTCCACCGTCCTCTCCTCTCCGCGCTTCCCCCCCTGCAAGTCACACTCCCTAGCATAGTGTCCCTGGCGCTTGCATTTATAACAGGTGAAGTCTGGGCATTCTCTCAAAATATGTCCTGGCTGGATGCACAGCCTGCAGACCTTCACCTGCCTGTCATGAATTACACGGAAGTACTCCCCTCCGTCTAGTGTCTCGAACTTTGCTGAGTAGGGCAGCGACTGTACAAGTTCAGTAAATTGTACTTTGCAGAACCTTGTCCCGTCCACCACGTCTGTCCCAGGCCATTTCCTTCTTTTGATGGGCGAAATCGCCCTCACGCCCCACGTTGAGAGTTTCTGCCTAATTTCAGCATCAGTGATATAAGATGGCAAGTTTAGAAATGAAACAACAATTTCACTGCTGCGAACTTCCTTGGCAGTCACCCGAGTGTTTTCGATTTTGAAGTCATCTAATAACCTTGTCTTGCCCTTTCCCTCCTGCATGGTGATCTCGTAAGTGTTCATACTTTTGACCCTGCATGCCAGAACAATCCCACACTTTTCCTTGATTTCCCGCAACAGTTCCATCATGGTAATGTAATCCTCACCGACGGGCTCTACAATCAATGTCAGCTCCTTTTTATAGCCACAATCACCCTCACTTTCTCCCTGTCTCTCTTTATCTCTCCTACCATTCGCCGTGCCTGCTTTATCAATAGGCCTAATTACGGAATTGATCTCCTGGGTTATTCCTTTCTCGCTGGCTTCAATATTTCCAGAATCATTCTCCCGTTCTACATGTGCCAAACTGTCCTTAACTTCCATGTTTTCCTTCACAAGTTCTTCCCCCCAATCACTAGAAGCATAATCAATCTCGGGTTCTGCATTAATCAAAGTGGCCTTACCTTCTATTTTGTCATTTATCAAATTATCCATCCAATCACAGAAAGTATGAAACAATCCCCCAAACAGCCAGGCTGCAGGGGAAATGAATCACACATAAAACTATCACAAATGCACCTTATGCCTCACAAGCACACGCGGTCCCAACAAACACTCGACTGCTCTCTGCTCTCTGCTCACTTCCTGCTTGCACACCTGAACGGGATCAGACGAGATCGGGCGTGTTCAGGGTGGTATGGCCGTAAGCGAATGAGTCCACCCTCTGAACCTTGTTTATACGTCAGGTAAAAGCTTAAAGCACCTGGTATTCCCAGGCAGTCTCACATCCAAGTACTAACCAGGCCCGACCCTGCTTAGCTTCCGAGATCAGACGAGATCAGGCGTATTCAGGTTGGTGTGGCTGTAAGCGAACGAGTCCACCCTCTGAAGCTTATTTATACATGTAAATACGTCAGTTAAGAGTGGAAAAAGCTTAGAGCACCTGGTATTCCCAGGCAGTATCCCATCCAAGTACTAACCAGGGCCGACCCTGCTTAGCTTCCGAGATCAGACGAGATCGGGCGTGTTCAGGTTGGTGTGGCCGTAAGCGAATGACTCCACCCTCTGAACCTTATTTATACGTGTAAATAAGTCAGGTAAAAGTGGAAAAAAGCTTACAGAACCTGGTGTTCCCAGGCTGTCTCCCATCCAAGTACTAACCAGGCCGACCCTGCTTAGCTTCTGAGATCAGACGAGATCGGGCGTATACAGGTTGGTGTGGCCGTAAGCGAACGAGTCCACCCTCTGAACCTTATTTATACATGTAAATACGTCAGGTAAGACTGGAAAAAAGCTTACAGCACATGGTATTCCCAGGCAGTCTCACATCCAAGTACTAACCAGGCCCGACCCTGCTTAGCTTCCGAGATCAGACGAGATCGGGCGTATTCAGGTTGGTGTGGCCGTAAGCGAATGAGTCCACCCTCTGACCCTTATCTATACATGTAAATACGTCAGTTAAGAGTGGAAAAAAGTTCACTGCACCTGGTATTCCCAGGCAGTCTCCCATCCAAGTACTTACCAGGCCCGACCCTGCTTAGCTTCCGAGATCAGACGAGATCGGGCGTATTCAGGTTGGTGTGGCTGTAAGCGAATGAAACCACCCTCTGAACCTTATTTATACATGTATATACTTCAGGTAAAAGTGGAAAAAAGCTTAGACCACCTGGTATTCCCAGGCAGTCTCCCATCCAAGTACTAACCAGGCTCGACCCTGCTTAGCTTCCGCGATCAGACGAGATCAGGCGTATTCAGGTTGGTGTGGCCGTAAGCGAATGAGTCCACCCTCTGAACCTTATTTATACATGTAAATACGTCAGGTAAAAGAAGAAAAAAGCTTGCAGCACCTGGTATTCCCAGGAAGTCTCCCATCAAAGTACTAACCAGGCCCGACCCTAATTAGCTTCCGAGATCAGACGAGATCGGGTGTATTCAGGTTGTTGTGGCCGTAAGCGATTGAGTCAACCCTCTGAACCTTATTTATATATGTAAATACGTCAGGTAAAAGTGGAAAAAAGCTTACAGCACCTGGTATTCCCAGGCAGTCTCCCATCCAAGTACTAACCAGGCCGGACCCTGCTTGAATTCCGAGATCAGATGAGATCGGGCGTATTCAGGTTGGTGTGGCCGTAAGCGAATGAGTCCACCCTCTGACCCTTATTTATACATGTAAATACGTCAGGTAAAAGAAGAAAAAAGCTTACAGCACCTGGTATTCCCAGGCAGTCTCCCATCCAAGTACTAAACAGGCCCGACCCTGCTTAGCTTCCGAGATCAGACGAGATCGGGCGTATTCAGGTTGGTGTGGCCATAAGCCAATGAGTCCACCCTCTGAACCTTATTTATACATGTAAATACGTCAGGTAAAAGAAGAAAAAAGCTTGCAGCACCTGGTATTCCCAGGAGGTCTCCCATTCAAGTACGAACCAGGCCCAACCCTGCTTAGCTTCCGAGATCAGACGAGACCGCGAGTATTCAGGTTGGTGTGGCCGCAAGCGAATGAGTCCACCCTCTGAACCTTATTTATACATGTAAATACGTCAGGTAAAAGAAGAAAAAAGCTTGCAGCACCTGGTATTCCCAGGAAGTCTCCCATCCAAGTACTAACCAGGCCCGACCCTAATTAGCTTCCGAGATCAGACGAGATCGGGTGTATTCAGGTTGTTGTGGCCGTAAGCGATTGAGTCAACCCTCTGAACCTTATTTATACATGTAAATACGTCAGGTAAAAGTGGAAAAAAGCTTACAGCACCTGGTATTCCCAGGCAGTCTCCCATCCAAGTACTAACCAGGCCGGACCCTGCTTGAATTCCGAGATCAGATGAGATCGGGCGTATTCAGGTTGGTGTGGCCGTAAGCGAATGAGTCCACCCT
>NC_084966.1:14385541-14440541 GCF_949316205.1 Platichthys flesus
CGGGCGTATTCAGGTTGGTGTGGCCGTAAGCGAATGAGTCCACCCTCTGAACCTTATTTATACATGTAAATACGTCAGGTAAAAGTTGAAAAAAGCTTACAGCACCTGGTATTCACAGGCAGTCTCCCATTCAAGTACTAACCAGGCCCGACCCTGCTTAGCTTCTGAGATCAGACGAGATCGGGCGCATTTTTTTTTTTTTTTTTTTTATTATCAAAAATATATTGTATTTACATTTTTTGTATGTACATTACTTTTTTACATTCCTTCATGCTTTACCAGGTTTGTACATTTTTACATGCATATACCGTATTTCACAGGAAACACACAAATCAATAAATAAATAAAACCAAAATTAACTCATTGAATAAAGAAAAGAAAAAAAAACTTTTAACCAAAATTCATTCTCACCTCATTCACATTTCCATTTATTACTTCAATAAAAGTGCTGTCTTCCACGAATCCTTTCCTAAACTCCTCTTCCCCAATATAACTCCATATCAATCTCACATCTCTTTCTATCAGATGTTTGAAGATCGTCCATACCTCACATCCTCTTTTTTCATAATGGGCCATGTCCCTTCTTAGTTTTACGGCATATCTGGCATGGCTCAGCACATAGTTCATTAGATTAATATTGCATCCATCCTTTCTTTCATTCACACCAAACAGCCACAATTTCTTCCATTCCATCATTACCCCCAAATCCCCTTTCCAGCACTTGTTTATTAGTTCCTTCATTTTTCCAAAGTATCCCGTTAATTCCCCACATTCAACAAACTCGTGCATACATGTTTCCACTCCCTCCTCACATACATCACATTCCTTTCCCACCTTGCTGTCAAATTTGCTGATTATTAGGTTGTTATAGATCCGGTTGTGCCTCAGCATAAAATCAAAATGTTTGCATTCAATACTATTCCATTTCACCCCCAGATTTTCCCATATCTTTCTCGCATCCAACTCATTCATTACTTTGCTCCACACCTTCTCTGCAGCCGGTCTCCGTATCTCATTTCCTCTCATACATTCATACATAACTCTGGTTTTCACATTTTTCAGACTCACCTTGCACTCCCCTTCCCCAACATACATCTCTATCTTGTTTCCCCCCTTCACCATGTTTTCTCTCTCTATCATTCCTATCCACTCTTTGGGCATTGCTTTCTTAATTTTTTCTAATTCACCTTTTGCTGTGCCTAGCCAAATTTCATCCCCATTTTCTCTTACTTCATCCACCACTGCCTGTGCTCCCATAAATCCTGGTATATACTCATACACTAAATCCCTTATCCTTCTTATCCCAGCCCTCCACATCACCCTGTTATAAATCATTTCTCCTCCCACCGTGAGTTTTGGATTTAAAAACACTGGTTGCTCCCAAACCTGTCTCACATCCTCGCATTCATACTTCACACTTTTTAAAAACTCACCCCATGCTCCCAACATCTCTTTGTGGATTTCAGTCACCCCATTCATCATGCCTTTTTTAAATTTCATGTACATTCCACTCTCCCCACATCCTCCACATTTATTCATTGCTTCTTTCAAAAAGGCCTTCCACACATGGTCTCCATCATCCCTTAAGTATCTTACCATCATTTTTACCCTTAGTGCCTTCTTTTTCCCCTCTAGATTCACTAACTTCAACCCCCCGTCTTCATAATCATTTTCTAAAACTTCCCTCGCTATCCTTACTCCCCCCCCATCCCACAAAAAGTTACTTATAACCCCTCTTTCAACACTCTCACAGGCACATCCATCACGTTCATCACATATTTCATTTTACTCATAATCAGCGCATTCACCACTACTACCTTACCTTTTAGTTTCAACTTCCTTAGTTTCCAAAACCCTAACGTTTTTTTCAAGCTATTTATCATTACTTCAATCCTATCTCTCCCATCTTTTCTCTACTCCCACCTATGTACATTATTTCTGACTTATCTATGTATATTTTGGCTCCAGATGCCCTACCATATAATTCTACACTCCCTAATACTTCAACTACACTTTCCCTATCCCTAACTGTCACCGTTGTGTCATCCGCATATTGATATAGAGTGCTCACCTGTCCACCCGGTATTTCTATCCCCCTAATCCTCCTATTTTTCAAAATGAGTTCCGCTAACGGCTCTGCCGACAAGGAGTACAGCAAAGCCGATAGCGGACATCCCTGCCTCACTGATCTTTCTATTCTAAATTCACCCGTGACTATCCCATTGACCTTAATCTTACTTCCTGCTCTTTCATACATTCTCCTCACCCATCCTATCAATTTCTCTCCAAATCCCATCTTTCCTAACACTTTATACAAATATCCGTGATCTACTCTATCGAATGCTTTATTAAGATCTAAACTCGCTATAACCCCTCCACTGTTTCTCTTCATGTGTATTATTGTATCCCTAATGCTACTTATTGTGTCTGCTATGTCTCTCCCTGGTATACTATATGCTTGTGTGCTTCCCACCACCGTCCCTATTACTCCCTTCAATCTATTTGCTAACACCTTTGCTAAAACCTTATAGTCCCCATTTAACACTGTGAGTGGCCTGTAATTTTCTAATTTGTCCCTACTTCCTTTTTTATAAATGATGCTAACTAACCCTGTTATCATACTATGCGGCATTTCTCCCTTCTCTTCTATCCATCTATATAATCTATCCAATACTGGTACTAATTCTTCTCTAAACTCTATATAAAATTCGCCTATTATTCCATCTATCCCTGGACTTTTATTCCTGCCTAACCCATTTATTGCTTTCTCTATCTCTCCCTTACTTATCTCTCCCTCGCACACCTCCCTATCCTCATCACTCAGTTTAGCCTCCATCTTGTCTACCACCTGTCTGCTACTCTCCTCATCTACCTCTTCTTTCTTATATAACTCCCTATAAAATTCTTCAACTCTTTCCACTATCCCTACAAAATCTGTTATTTTTTCGCCTCCCTTTCCCTCCACTTGCTCAAAATAATTTTTCTCCTGCCTTGTATTCTCTAGCCCTAAGAAATACCTTGTACATTTTCACCCTCTACTGCATATCTTGCCTTACTTCTTCTTATTGCACCTTCACACTTTCTCTGTTCTATCTCCTTTAGTTCATCTTTCTTCCTTATGTATCCCTCTGTCATAATTCCCCCGCTTTCTTCTCCTCTTCCTCTAACTCCTCTTTTAACCTTTTTTCTCTCTCCCTCTCTTTCTTTCCCCTATTTTTACTGTGTTTTTTGCTTATTTCCCTTATCCCCTCTTTCAACCTTTCACACCACCTCCCTGTGTCTTCCTCATACATGCTCTCATCCATCTCCCACTGTATGTAATCTCTCACCTCTTTTTTATATTTTTCATCTTTGAGCAACTGACCATTCATACACCACACCCCCCCTCCTCTTCTCTATGTTTCCCCTCCTATTGTATATTTTAACACCTTGTGATCGCTATAAGTTGTGGTTATATATTCTATACTCTTTATCCCTTCTGCTAAGCCCTTCGTGCTCAATACTAAATCTATCCTGCTCTGTTTTAATTCCCCTTTCACCAGTTGTATTCTTGAGAACTCTCTCCCCTCTGGATTTCTTTCTCTCCATACATCAGTCAGTCCTGTCATACTTTTTAGTTTTTCTAATACCTCTCTTGTTGTATCATTTTTAAAATGCATGTTCTTTGACACATCCAGTTTCCCACACCACACATTAAAGTCCCCAACAATCATACACTTGTCATCACACATTTTTACCATCTTTTCAAACATCACCTTTCTTTCTTTCTCCTCATTCGGAGCATACACATTTACCAGCTTCATTTCCTCATTCATATATTCAAATTTGATCCCTATCACCCTCCCATCTCCCTCATCATCACACCTTCTCATATTTTCTATCACTCCACTCTTAATATCGCTACCCCCCTTGCATTCCCATCTCCATTATTTGCATACACATCTCCCCTCCATTCATACTCCACCTCTTTTATACATCTCTCATCCCAGTGTGTTTCCTGTAAACATATTATGTCATAATTATTCTTTCCATATATCTGATGTCTTTTGTTTTTGTTCTTTAGCCCCCTAGCATTTAATGAGATTATTGTTAACATTATTAGTATCGTAATTTTCCTTTTGGTTTTTCCTTATTCTTAGTTTTTTTATTAATCCTCATGTGCCGCTGGGTATTCTGCCTTTTCCTTAGTTGTGTTATTTCCGTTAAGTCCATGTCAGTTTCTGATCCTACCTTCTGTGATGTGGTGGTCTCCTCCCCGCTCGTTGTGTGCGTTGCTCCACTCAGCACCTCCTTCATCTCTCCCTCCTCCTCTTCTCTGCGCCTTCTCCCCTCCTTAGCGTCCAGGCCTGCATCCTCCGCTCCGACTCCCCTTGCTTCTGTCGTCTCCTTCTCCTCCAGGCCGGCCTTCACCGATCCTTCTCCATTTGCCTCCAGATCCTTCTCCTCCGCCCCGCTTCTCCTTGCTTCTTTCGTCATTTCTGGCCTTCTCGTCTCCAGACCTGTCTTCTTCGTTCCGTCTCTCCTTCCTTCTGTCGATCCTTTCCTTTCCATCGTTGCCCCTGGCTCCACCTCTCCTCCGTCCTCCTTCCACCTCCGCGTCGTTTCCTCTCGTCCTCTCCTCCCTTGGTCCAGAATGTCCCTTGTCAGCTGGTGCGGCCAGTGTGCTGAGGCCTGGCGAGAAGCGTGAGGGAGGAGGAGAAAAAAAAAAGGAGCAGAGGATATTGCAGAGCTGGGAGTCAGCTTGGTAACAACGGAGCAAAGGGAGAAAATAACTTAACGAAAGACAAAAAAAACATTCCGAAAAAAGCACAGCGAGGCAGAATCTGAGAACACTCCAAATCAGCCTATTACCCACTTTTTCACCATGTAAACTTCTGCTTCATTTGACTGTTATATGTTAATATGCTGTATGTTATAAAGTATGTTATTTTTCTATTTTGTAAAGTCGTCTACTGCGTAGATGTTGCCTGCCATGTCACAAGAATTGCACTGCTCCGATGACACTGTCATTGGTGCATGTGACAATAAACTTTGATTTGATATTTGATTTGATGAGGGAGGAAGATAAAACAGAGATAAATGTTGGAGAAGGAGAGTTCAAGGTGAGCCTGAATTTTTTTTAAATTTTTAAATGTATATTTCATCACCTTTGGAATACCTCTCCCCTGACTATCTGTCTAACCAATGCTAACTACCTTCTCTAGACCCTAGTCTTCATGCATTTCATGACAGGTGTTTTAAACACAAAACCAATGACCAGGTAAAGCACCAGCTATGCTGTTACTCACCAGACAGACATGGACGTGTACCCAAGACACAAAGTCAAATCATGTTTATGCACAAAAATAACAAACAAAAATAACAAACCAACAGACCCCCCGAGAGAGATACTGTTGCTTATTCCTACCAGGAAAGGTAACGCCAAAAGGTAAATCCATCTAATTAGTGCCTGATAAATAATGCAATTAGTCCCACCAATGTAAGGTCAAAGTACTACATTCACACTCTAAAGTTATCACACACCCTGGGCTACCAGTACACTATTCCAGGGGAAACGTATCCTACTAGAGGCCTATTACTTTCTCAGGACAGAAAAGGGTGAGAAACAAACCTGGATCTGGATTTCGGACGAGCCCCCACTCGTTACACCTTGGCTCATGTGTGCAACAAGAAACACTGAATGGCACAAAGCTCTGCAGTTACAGTATTTATGCATTTATTCTACAGGAATAATACTACAAAGAACAAAATACAAAGAAAACCTCCACATGCCCATGTTGAGGTAGACCCGGTGAATGAGAGACCAGAGCCCAGTCTGCAGGCCCCTTAAGTAGTGGGCCCCCAGGTGTGCCACATCCCCACTGATCACCAGAGTCCGACTCCGCCTACAGGAGCCTGAAACACAACACACACAGCAGACAACTCCAGGGTTGTCACAAGATGAATGACAGAATGTATAAGGAAGATATAGGGAGGTGGTGGGGAAGGTTGAAAGAGGGGATAAGGGGCATGAGCAAGAAACACAGTAAGAACAGGGGAAAGAATGAGAGAAAAGTTAAAACAGGAGTTAGACGAAGAGGAGAAGAAAGCTGGGGAAGGGGTAATTGTGACAGAGGGATGCATAAGGATGAAAGATGAACTAAAGGAGATAGAGCAGGGAATGTGAAAAGGTGCAATAATTATAAGTAAGGCGAGGTATGCAATAGAGGGTGAAGAATGTACAGGGTATTTCTTCGGTTATACTGGTCAGCACAGGTGTGCCATATCACTGCTGATTACTAAGGTCTGACTCCGCCTACAGGAACCTGAAACACACACAAGCACAACACCACAGCAGCACAACTCCAGGTTTGTCACACAATATTATGATAAAATTGCACCTTAATTTTTATTTTCTGCACATTTCCCCTGATTCATTTACATGTATAAATAGGTATTGTGGGTGGAATCATTCGCTTACAGATTTACCACGCTGAACACGCCCATTGAGGTCGTCACAGTGAGATGGCAAGAGCAGTGAAAGAAGCCAAACTTAAGTGTCTATTCCACAAGTAAAATAAGTTTCTACGTCATTGTATTGTCAGTTTTTCGTTTGTTCGAAAAGAAGAGTTTATTATTTTAAACAACCCCCTCGGACAGATCTTGCTGTTTGGGGGAAATTTCGATTTTTTTGTTTAACCTCGAAAGACGGACAGCATGGCGACAAACGAGAAGGAGCAGACAGACGTAAAAACAATCACGGACAGAGCAAGAGGAGGAGATGAAAGAAGTGAAGTGAAGGACGGACAACAAGAGAACAGACAGGAAAATGCCAGTGAGAGGGCACACGGACCAAACACTTCCACCGCTGGTCAAACGAGGCACAGAGGAAAAATATGCGGAGAGGAGCAACGAGGGGAGAGAACAGGAGGTCTCATTTAGAACCGTTGCGGGGGCTGAAACCTGCGTACGCCACTTCTCACGCAAACGTTGCGTATTTCCACGCAAACTCTGACCCATGCGTACGAACGTTTTGGAGAGGGGAAAGTGGCGACACAGACGTGAGGTGGTGAACTGAAGTCAGATTATTAATCCACTTCATTATTTACAATAAAACCAACAGCTTAGTTTTGCTCGAGCGACATGTCTGTTCCACTCGAACCTTTTAATTTTAACATAACTTGCAGCAAATTACGTTTAGATTCCATTTAATTGTGGAGTTACGGAGCCGAGTCATTCATAGGTTTTAATAATATCTTCAAACACTGCGTGTATCATCAAATCACTGCAGTGAACGTGACTGTGCCATCAGGCTCACGGAGCGCACTGGAGATCACTTACAGGAAATGAAGAAACTTTCCAAATAATATCCCAGAGGAGGTGAGGATCCACAGATGTGATGGAATCGGTCCGATGCTCTAAATAAATAAATACTACCGTGACAGTGGCAAGGGGTTCTGCGTGCATGCAAATGGAAGGATGAGGAAGAAGAGAGGGTTCAGGGATGTCTGATCAGCTGATCGTCGAGTCTACTGATCTGTGACCTGTGATCTTTTTTTTTAAACTTCAGGCTCCGTTCTCTCTCTGTTCTTCACTCACACCCGTTCTCCGCAGTCCGTGCTGTTTTCGTTCTTTTTTTGTCTTTCGTTCGGTTATTTCCACCCCTTGCTCCCTTGTAAGCAAGCTGACTCCCAACTCTGCACTTTCCTCCAGCCATCCCCTTGAAAAGTTTCTCCTTAGATGTATGTTAGTTTCCTATGATCTGGTCTGGCTATGATTTGGCCTGAGTCATCAAAGCACCCTGTCTGAGGTTATTTGTTTGATCTGAATTAAACTGTACAATGTGCAAGGTTTTCTTTATGTAAATGTTAATTTAAGACAGAATTAGAGTATCAAACGTAAATATAAGCATGTAAATATCAAGTTTTGCTAAGATATCTCATAATTATTTCAGAGGAGCGTGACTCTGGATCAGTTCAACCAAGAGCTCAACTTGTTTGCTGAGCTTTCAACCACTTCTCAAGCTTCAGTGAACTCTAATAGAAAAAATAGAAAAAAGCATCTGAGGTCACGAGTCTGGGTCACTCACATCCTCCCAGAAAGTTATCTGAAATTAATGTTATTTTTTGATTTAAAAGAAAATCCCTCTTCAGGACATGGCTAACAGTGTGTATGCAAATGTACAAAATTATTTATAAATGTCGACATTATTTACACTGTTTTGTATTGTACAATAATGGAAAACGTTTTTTTTCTTAAAATGAAGACGTAAAGACGTATATACAGTTGGAACACTGTTTTTATTCTTGAAAATTAAATAAATAAGCAGGACAGTGACATGAACACTCAGGTGTCTGCAACAATGCCCCCCTGCCAGCCAGGCCCCCATACTGAATGCTTACAATGAGTTGAAATATTATGAGAAGATGAAGAGTACGCCAAATTATTTGTATTAGCATCAAAACACTTTACTGGAATTGTGTTTTAAAAGTACAGAGACAATATTTGCTAGTCGTCGAGCAATTCACAACTTGCACCTTCTCTGTTAAAAGAGTTCTTGTTGACTCCATAGTCAAACATAACTTCCTCATCCACCAGTAAAGTCCTGTTTGCGAGGAAAAGGATGATATCCTTTTCTTCTCCATCCATGTCAACAGCAAAATGCATGGGCCTTATGTTGGATTTTCTTTTGGAGTGATTGATCAGCCTGCCAACCGTCTGCATCCCAGGGTGGCAATGACAAGTCTCTGAGTGGGCATCAATGCACATTGCCTGTCCTTTGCTGTTCCAGAAAAAGAAGATATAGCCAGTCTCCTTTTTATTGGTGATTTTGTGAATTTCCTCACCCTTCTTTCTGCTAACAACAGTTCCATGGTAGTCGCAGACAACCTCACCAGCCTTAAATGTGCGTGTCGTAACGATCCCTCTGCCCCTTTCGTTGAAATCCTGAATGTAAAGTCCTTTCCACTGCTGTGTTTTCACCATTGTCTGGATCTGTTTGCTGTCCATGATACGGTCAACAGATCCAGAAGGTGCCCAGTTGTCGATAACTACACTGCCTATGTTGGCAGTCATCCCCTTCCATCCCTGCTTTCGTACCCATGCGTCGACTCTGTCTTTTGCTGGCATACGCCGACTGAATTGTTCTGTCAAAATAAATAACAAGTTTTGTTAGTCATGAATACAATAATTGAAATCTTTGATTTGTGCAATCAGTCTTACTTGAAAGTAATGTTAAATATAAATAAATAATAATACATACAAAAAAATTAAATAATAAGTACTCACCACGGGTATGGTTTACACGCTTTTCAAATTGAATCTTCCGCCAGTGTGTGTAAAGCTTCTGCTCCCAGACTTGAGAGACATTCCTGCGCTCTTTCACTTGTGGCTGTTTCCCACTCAGTGTAACAGGGTGTTTTTTCAGGAGTTGATTTAGTGCCTCATGGAACCTGACCTTTTCATTTTCCCCTGGAAGCTTGTGCAAATGTATCACTGGCTGTTTCAATGAAAGGTCAGCACAATGGTCACCATGGTTGGAAGACTCATCAGACAGATGAATAGGCCCTTCTCCAAACGGCTCATGACTGTTGCCTTCTCTGGAAGGCCTGGCACTACATAAAAATGAAAAATAGTGAGATTAGAAGAAAAACAAGTGCGTTCAATATAGATACTAGTGTGCTTGACTATGTTGGCATTGTCTTGACAAATATAAAATGTGCTCACCTTGACGCCTCAACCATCTTGGCCAATAGATCAGCGCCCTCCACAACTGCCCCCGGATTTTTCAATCGATAGTATTTTGCAGTTGTGTTGACAGATTGGGCCAGGTAGCCAGCCACCAATGCCTTCTTTGGCTCATCCAAGCGGTTAGCTTCCGTCTCAAATGTTCTTCGCACAGTCTGGCTGTTCACATGGGGGAGGTCGTGCTTTTCATGCAGGCGGTCCAGGTCAGCGGTTGGGTTGTTGATTTTCTTCCCCGTTGAGGAGACAAAGAAAAATTCATCACCATCCTTGTCATTCCGTTCATCCCGCTTGCGTTTCCCTTTTGCAGCAAGGTGTTGTGGTCGCACTCTTGTGTAGTACTTTTCAAACCACTCCTCCTCCTGCTTCGACAGGGCAATTCCAACCGCAAAATGTGCTGCATATATGATTGTATGTTCCGCTTCTTGTTTCCGCCCAAGCCATTCGGCGACCTGTAGAAAATGAGGATATGCCATTGATTAGTAAATGTAATGGCTAAACTGTCAAGGGAAATCTATCAATAGAGGACAGTAACACTCACCTTCATGTTCTCCACCACACATGGCCTTTGGCAGTGCTTCAGTATGACGATTGCCTCCAGATAGTACAGCACAAATATGCACTGAGAAGCCTCCGGGGGGGTGGTAGAGCTGTCACCAAGTTGATTCATGATGTTCAAAAATCCTTCCTCAGCTTTCTCAAAAATGGCCCAGCAGTCACGAGGACTAAGAACATCTTTATCCATTAAGATGGCATGCCTCTTGGATACAATCTCTTTGCTCACTTGCTTAGAGAGCATACTCTGTACAGAGCCAATGTAATCCACGAAATCAACGCAGTCATTGTAGAGCGCCTTGTCATCCTTTCTCAGATTGGTCAATGCAGTGTTGTAATCCAAGAATCTGTAAGGAGGAAGGAAATGGATTTAAGTTGAGTTATGTACATGCATTAACAAGTATTTATGTGTATAGTGTAAACTGTTGACATCATAATAAAACAAAAGTACCAACCTTTTCAAGCACTTTAGGTACTTGACTGAAGTCTGTGCCCTGTAGTTTGCCTCCGACTGTTTTCTTGTGTAGCTTAAGAGCTTCTCTCTGTCCCTGACAAACTTCAAGGATGGTTCGACAGGGTCGGCATAATAAAGGTACCGAGAAACAGTCTCAACCTCCTGTTTGTACTTCGTATTTTCCATATTGACCCGTAGGTGTTCGGCAAAGCCCTGAAGCAGTGGATGATCTATAGAATGCTTTTCCAGAATCCCCATTTCGTTCGCTTTCTTCAATGAGGTTCTGGCCTTGTAAGCTGTTTCCCGGTTACATTGAAACAGTTCACCGCTGCTGGCAGATTCCACGTCAGATGACCCTGCCTCTCCGGATGGCTCACCAGTTTCTGCGACAAACCTTGGATTCCCTTGGGGCAAAGGTGTAGGCTCTCCGGTCACAAACATGTGATGACTTTTCAGCTCCACAATCAGTCTTTCAAGTGGATTTGAAGATGAGACAATGCGGCTAAGAACTTTATAGCTAAAAGCCCGTCTAGTCTTCAGGAGGTCCAACACATCACTCTTGGCCTTTTCAACCACCTCTCCTCTGTCTGATTCTTCTGATTCCTTCATGCATGATCTGCGCAGGTGACAGCTTAGGGATTCTTGGGTCTTCATACAAACTGGACAGAGGAGCCAGTGTCTGCTTGATTTCCTGGAAAAAGAAAATAAATACATTAATCCATATGTCATTACAACAAAAGTTGTACAATGGTTACACATGGTAATACATCAGTGGTGTATAAAGTACTTGAATGCCATACTTGAGTGAAAGTACAGATATCGTACCTGGAAGTGACTCTGGTAAAAGTAAAAGTCTTAAAGTACCTCATATTAAATTTACTTAAGTATTAAAAGTATCTGTTGTTGAAATGTACTTAAGTATCAAAAGTAAAAGTACAAGTACCAAAATTTAAAATGCAAAGTGCTTTTTATAGTCTATACAGACACAAAACAACCCAAAATCGTTCTCCTCAGGATTTATTTCAACTGACTGAAAAATTATAACAAAAATATACATATACTCTATAATTTTACAAATTTTGAACCCCAGATGCTGAGGTTCAAATAGTAATGGACTAGTGCATTCGAACTTCTAGGGACAACAAAGAACGAACATAGTAATAAACAAGTGTCTCTTGTGTCTGCCTAAGACCACTAATAGACCACAGTATAACCGCTAAACAATTCTGTAAATATCACTAAACATGGACCTTTTCGTTTTCTAATCAGTAGCAGGAGTGATACACAATACCCCTTGTGATAAGTCAGCAAAAGGAAACAAGTTCTAGGCACAACAAATAGGATAGTTTTCCTCTTTGGTTAACAACCTGCACAGTGCTAGGAAAAAAAAAAATCACTGGACACGTCCAGTTTTGAGAATAGATAAGAGTACAGAAATTTGTGTTAAAATGTAACGAGTACAAGTTGAAAAATGACATGTAATAATAATAAAAGTTAAAAGTCGTCAGGAAAATAAAAAACTCAAGTAAAGTACAAATATGTGAAAAATCTACTTAAGTAATCTACCTCCCACCACTGGAATACATGCTATTAAGGAAAACTTTAAATATTTCTTACCCTGGAGCCATTTGTCAAACTGAGATAGGTCAGTGAAGATGAAGCAGTAACAATTGGTTTTGTTTGTATCCAGCAGTTGAGGGATGATTCTCCAGTCCAGCAGTTGAGGAAAGGTTCTCCAGAGTGAATTACAGCTGGAAAGCCCAATACTTATACACAGATGAGACAGGGAATGTTGATGGGTGGAGCTACAACAAAATACTGGGTGCTGGTTGGTTAGTGTATGCGATCCACCCTTGAACCCTCAAACAAAGGTGGCCTGCTATTCATATCAAACCTTCTCTTGCATATGTCCATTCTTTCCAGGCTCAAAATTGTTTTTCTGTAAAGTTTCATCAAACAGAGGAATTCATTTTTAAAAGATTATAAATAAGTGTTTCTCTTTGGGGTAGCTTGATAGATATAATTCCTCAGTTCCATTCATATTTCTTGGCTGGAGGAATGTTGTTGGACCGGCGGGCGTGTTGTGCTGTGCTTTTTGTGAAAGGCTGGGTCATTAACAATAACAAAGGATGTGTAACTCACTTCACACTTCTGTCGTGGCAATGACTGTAGGTGAATGACCCTTGGTGAGCACTCAGGGTGGGGTCTGTGTGGCTCACAGTGTTTGATGAAACTTTACAGAAAAAGAGCCTGGAAAGAATGGACATATGCAAGAGAAGGTCTTTCTACCTGAGAGACCATGATCTTTGACAATTGTTTGTTTGTATTCAGAAGATTCTCAAAAAAAAGGTGTTTATTTTAAGGGAATACCAGGCACCCTTTGTTTGAGGGTTCTCTTAAGAATTATCACTTTTATTTGATATGATTAGCAGGCCACCTTTGATTGCACCCAGTATTTTGTTGTAGCTCCACCCATCAACATTCCCTGTCTCATCTGTGTATAAGTATTGGGCTTTCCAGGTGTTTCTGTTTTTATTGTTTCTACCTCAATATTTTGATTTTATTTTATTTTATTTTATTTTATTCAAATGTACCGGCTGCTATGACTACTTAATTTCCCTTCGGGGATGAATAAAATAATCTATCTATCTATCTATCTATCTATCTAATTCACTCTGGAGAACCTCCCCTCAACTGCTGGATACAAACAAAACCAATTGTTATTGCTTCATCTTCACTGACCTATCTCAGTTTGACAAATGGCTCCACGGTAAGGAATTTTTAATGTTTTCCTGTTTTATAAATACATGTTTGGAATTATTTATAGCCTGTAGAGTTAAACTAAAAAAAGTTAATCATGCCTTTTCTTTTCTTTTACATGAAAGCTCCAAACAGGCACTATTTGCTATGTCCTGCTTGTTCCAAACCACAAGATATCCTGTCTGTCCATTTGACGAGGGTATGCATGAAAGATGGCTCGAGGGAAGATATACAAGCCATTGTTGAAAATGCCAAGAAAGAAGCAAGCGAGATCCTTAAGGAAGGCAGAATTTTCAATTATTCAGACCTCACTGAAATCATGTCAAATGAAGATTCCAATCCAAAGGTAAGTGGCTACAGAACGTTATCTTGCTCCTTTTTTTTTTGATAAGAATTTTTATATACTGATATTTTCAAATATCTTGTTTTCTTTTTGACAGACTGGTTGAGGAGCTGAAAAATCGCCACATGGTTATACGTGGCCTACCCGACTCTCACCCCAATGCTGAGCCTTTAGCTGCTCAGACACTATCCAATACAGATGCTGAAGCTGGACCATCCACTAGAACGACTTCTAACAATGAAGGGGGTGACATGGCTGACAAGGCCCCTGTTGGCCCTCGAACAAGAACGTTTGCTCAAAAAAGCACGCAAGAAATGAATGAGAGAGGCCTTAACGACAGACATCCTCTGAGCCACCCACTTCTCAAAGATTTTGCCATGCAAATGAAAAAAGACAAAAAGATTCGAAATTACAAACAGGAGGTAAGGACCAATAAATGTTTAACACTTTTTCTGAGAAACCTTTATACGCATTTATATGAAGCAAATCAGTCATTGCTAGAAGGTCACTGAACATGATGTCTTTTATTTTCAGGTTGAAAACATCTCTCGGTATCTATATTTTGCTAACAAAGAGAACGTTTCCTTGCAGTTTGTTTATGAGAGAGAAAAGTCAAAACGTCCCTCACTAAAACCTCTGCTACTCTGAAGAAGAGAACACAGATAAATTACCTCAAGAGCTTGAAAAGATTCCTGAAATTCCACACGGACACAACCAACCTGATAAATACGGATAAGCAGCTCCATGAAGAGGCCAAATGTTTCACTCAGCTCCTCAGCCAGATGATGCCGATACTGGGCAAGCAAGCAAGGAAGGAGATCCTCAACCAAAGGTTTGTTTCATTGTACCCATATAAATGGTCAATACCTGGTAATCTTTTCTCTGCCTGCTGAAATGTGATTTATTATCACATTTGATACTGGTGCAATTAACTGAGTTTCACTTCTATATTTCAATTCATATGTCTCATATCACACTTTTTTTTCTCATAGGCATGAGTGGATGCTGAACGAAAATCAGTTGTCAACTCAAGACTGTCATGCTGTATTGGTGGAGGCCAAGGATAGATTCTTGGCATGTTTGGATGCACTGTCTGAAGAGGATCCTGCCACATTGGATTCGAGCGATAACCAGATTGTGTTGTACTACCTTGAGGCTGTTTTGGTTCTAGGACACATGCAACGGCCGAGTGTGGTGGAAAACATGACTGTGAGTGAGTGGTTATCAAGGTTCAAAGAACTTTCACCGGACAAGGGTCATCCACGTTGGGTGATTGCGGTAAAGGAGCACAAGACTGCAGCAACACAACTGGCCTCGTTTGCGCTTTCACAGGAGCAGGAGCAAGTAAGTTCACCACAATTCCTGACTGAACCTGTTAGAGATAATTTCTGTTACAGCTGAAAGTAACATAATTAATGTCTTTTTCTCCCATCAATGTCCTTTCTTTTGTCCAACAGTGGTTTGATATCTACTACAGACGGTCACGGCCAGTCTTCCAGAGAGCCGGCAGGAAACGCAAGAGGGGTGAGGACATTGAGGACGTTGAGGATCCAAAAGATTTATTCTTCCTTTCCAGCACAGGGAAGGGGGTTCACCGGACCACCAATGACATTGCACGGTTGCAAAAAAAGTTCAATGTCCCGGCAGTGAGCAGCAAGGTGGTACGCAGAGTCTTTGAGACGAGCACCAAGGATATGAGCGATTCTGCAAAAACATTGGTGGCGGGCTACCTTACCCATTCAAATGCGGTAACAGAGCAGCATTACCGCTACCCCACACCTGGACAGCCTGTAAAGGGTATACACATTTTGAAAGGCATGGTTCCTTCGACAACGTCTTCTTCAGAGGATGAAACCAGTGTTGGGACATGGTTTTTGTGCAAACCACAGGCCTCCTTTCAGTCAAACTTGTAACAAACATGCCGCATGTGCTGGAGTGGACTCAATCCCCCAAGATGCCACAGGTTCCATTGATCTTAGAAAGACAAGGAACTCAGTCTCCCAGAGGATGTAACAGGATGCTGCATGTCCTGGGGTCGGGGCAATGTCACACAAAGGTGTCAAGAACCACAAGGGTCAACTCCTCTTGGTCACTCTGGTCCAAGACCTGTGAGGTCACCGGGGCCAATATAAGGAGAGGTCTCCCCAAAATCTTTCTCTTTCTACAATCCTTTGAAAGCCAGTAGGCTGTCCAGCCTCTCTTTCTCCAATTCTCCCGAGGGTGGAAGGCTGCTACAGCCTCTCTTCTTCCATCTCTCAGAGGGCGGAAGGCTGCTCAAGCTCTGATCCAGCTTCCTTCTCTATCCAACCCACAACCGGAGGTCAGGGGTGCAGCTCCCAGCTCACCCTTCTCAAGGAAATCTCCTCGCCCTTCAAGCTCTACAAAACTCCTCGTAGCGACTCGATGTCCTGCAGGAAAACTTCAACCAGCATCTGAGCACACCGCTCGACAGAATCACGGATTCAGAACTCTACGACCACAAAGCCAGGAGACGTCACAGAACTGCAACCTGAACAGCAACTTTCTTTTCCTCGTTCCCTCGGACTGGTAACATAATCTGGGCTTAATAATTATACATGCTAAGCAAGACTGTTTACTCAATTCGGTGTGTTTACAAGTTTGATATATGCTGTGACCTTGTAGGCATAAATTAAATGAAGGTTAATAGTTAGGCTCGCCACAGGCTTTGTCCCTGACTATCATTATCTGATTAACATCCACACAGACACGCATAGCTTCTCACCTAGTTAAACCTTCCCCCTCAGCCGTAAAGCAACGGCCGTAAAGCAACCTAAGAAGAAGGGGGGGGGCTCTTATTTTAGGCACCATTCTTTAAAGAATGCTAATTTACATTCACACGCACACACACACCTCGTTGTTATTCAGTTTGATTGTTAAGTAATTTGTGTTTTTATACTTTATTATGTTCATAATAAATGTTCTTCTTTCACAAATGAACTGTCATTAATATTGCATAAGTGAATTTTGCCAACCGTCACAGTTAAGAATGCCATAACCTTCATTGTTCATTATATAATCTTTAATGGTAAAATATTGAGATTTCTAATTGAACTAGATCTAAATGAGACTGATCTTAATCAATGAATTGGCTATCTTTTCCCTTCTATGAAGGGTTGTGCCCCGCGAGAACTTTAACCAATTAAAGTTATGATTTGATATAAATTATTTTCAATATTAATGTTTAATATTTTATTGAGTGCCTCAAGGCACACCATTGTATGGTAACACTTTTTACGCACTATTGCACAACACCAGCTCCAATCCTTCAGGCGAGGGAAACCCACTGGGATGAGGAGTGTATGAGGGAGATCGAGAAGGAGTGGATGGGAGGCAGGGCCGGCCCTAGCACATTTGGTGCTCTAGGGAAGCTTCACTCCTGCCCCCCACCCCCCCCCCCAAAAAAATATTTTTTCAAAACTATTTTCCACGAAAACTTATTATAACATTATTTCTTTCTTTGTCGAAGTTGCTTGGCCACACACACTAACCATACGCCTCAATGTGCTAGTATGTTCTGACAACACCAAGGAGCCAGTACCCCTTCCGTTTTTACGATTTTTGGCTAATTTTTATTTTTTTTATGTCAAACTATTGGTTGGAGATATATGTTACGGGTCCCAAGACTGATACCAAAGTAACTAAGTATATCTGTAGAATACAACATGAATGCAGCAGCAGTAACGACACAGAGCCTTCAGTTCCTCATCTGGACTGCATCTTATTTAAATTAAACACAATTTCAAGTACAAGCATTTCTCTGAGTGTAACTGCATTTTAAAGAGCAGTTACACCTTGGAATACCTTTGGAATACCTTTCCCCTGACTATCTGTCTAACCAATGCTAACTACCTTCTCTAGACCCTAGTCTTCATGCATTTCATGACAGGTGTTTTAAACACAAAACCAATGACCAGGTAAAGCACCAGCTATGCTGTTACTCACCAGACGGACATGGACGTGTACCCAAGACACAAAGTCAAATCATGTTTATGCACAAAAATAACAAACAAAAATAACAAACCAACAGACCCCCCGAGAGAGATACTGTTGCTTATTCCTACCAGGAAAGGTAACGCCAAAAGGTAAATCCATCTAATTAGTGCCTGATAAATAATGCAATTAGTCCCACCAATGTAAGGTCAAAGCACTACATTCACACTCTAAAGTTATCACACACCCTGGGCTACCAGTACACTATTCCAGGGGAAACGTATCCTACTAGAGGCCTATTACTTTCTCAGGACAGAAAAGGGTGAGAAACAAACCTGGATCTGGATTTCGGACAACCCCCCACTCGTTACACCTTGGCTCATGTGTGCAACAAGAAACACTGAATGGCACAAAGCTCTGCAGTTACAGTATTTATGCATTTATTCTACAGGAATAATACTACAAAGAACAAAATACAAAGAAAACCTCCACATGCCCATGTTGAGGTAGACCCGGTGAATGAGAGACCAGAGCCCAGTCTGCAGGCCCCTTAAGTAGTGGGCCCCCAGGTGTGCCACATCCCCACTGATCACCAGAGACCGACTCCGCCTACAGGAGCCTGAAACACAACACACACAGCAGACAACTCCAGGGTTGTCACAAGATGAATGACAGAATGTATAAGGAAGATATAGGGAGGTAGTGGGGAAGGTTGAAAGAGGGGATAAGGGGCATGAGCAAGAAACACAGTAAGAACAGGGGAAAGAATGAGAGAAAAGTTAAAACAGGAGTTAGACGAAGAGGAGAAGAAAGCTGGGGAAGGGGTAATTGTGACAGAGGGATGCATAAGGATGAAAGATGAACTAAAGGAGATAGAGCAGGGAATGTGAAAAGGTGCAATAATTATAAGTAAGGCGAGGTATGCAATAGAGGGTGAAGAATGTACAGGGTATTTCTTAGGGCTAGAGAAGACAAGGCAGGAGAAAATTTATTTTGAGCCAGTGGAGGGAATGAGAAGGGAAAAATTAACGGACCTTGTAGGGATAGTGGAAAGAGTTGAATAATTTTATATAGAGTTATATAAGAAAGAAGAGGTAGATGAGGAGAGTAGCAGACAGGTGATGGACAAGATGGAAGATAGACTGAGTGATGAGAATAGAGAGTTGTGCGAAGGAGACATAAGTAATGGAGAGCCAATGACTGGATGTGGCTAATGATTTAACTTTTAAATATCTCGTCCCATCTGCCACATTAGTTCCAGGCCACATCCTCCTCTTTATCAGAGATACTGCCGAGACTCCGCAGCCCTGGAGTTTATCTAATATACTGTCCTTGATATAAAATGGCAGATTCATAAATGATACCAGCAGCCTATCATTAACTAGCTCTCTAGCATGCACCATCGTTTCTCCAATTTTAAACCCATCCATGAGCCTCTCGGGTGACTCATGGTCATTACATATTTTTTCCCCCGTCCATGTGTCTACACGCCAGCAGCCCTCCACACAGCTCCCTCACGCACCTCATCAGCTCCATCGCCATTGCTTCATCCTCGCCTTCCATCTCTACCATTACGGTTAGCTCCCTCTCATTCCTCTCATTGTTTCTGCAGCTCTTGCTCTGCCTTTAACTCCGTGCCTCTCCCGCTATCACCTCCGTGGGTCACCACGTTTCCACTCACCCGCTCCGTGCTTGCCTCCGCCATTGTCGCGAGGTACACTTCCAAACAGGCTCAGACACCCCCGCACAGTGCGTCACTGCCGCAGGGGGACACAAACACACTAGACAAGACAATGACAACGCTAACGTCCGGTTGGATTTACACATAAGAAGAATAGGTAGAAGTAGATAGAGTAGAAGAAAAAGCTGGGATGTGGTGGTAGATCTGGTGAAGGGGAGAGCCCAGTGTGCAGCCCTCTTAAATACTGGTCAGCAACAGGTGTGCCATATCACTGCTGATTACTAAGGTCTGACTCCGCCTACAGGAACCTGAAACACACACAAGCACAACACCACAGCAGCACAACTCCAGGTTTGTCACACAATATTATGATAAAATTGCACTTTAATTTTTTCTTTCTGCACATTTCCCCTGATTTATTTACATGTATAAATAGGTATTGTGGGTGAAATCATTCGCTTACAGACTTACCACGCTGAACACTCCCATTGAGGTCGTCACAGTGAGATGGCAAGAGCAGTGAAAGAAGCCAAACTTAAGTGTCTATTCCACAAGTAAAATAAGTTTCTACGTCAATGTATTGTCAGTTTTTCGTTTGTTCGAAAAGAAGAGTTTATTATTTAAACAACCCCCTCGGACAGATCTTGCTGTTTGGGGAAAATTTCGATTTTTTTGTTTAACCTCGAAAGACGGACAGCATGGCAACAAACGAGAAGGAGCAGACAGACGTAAAAACAATCACGGACAGAGCAAGAGGAGGAGATGAAAGAAGTGAAGTGAAGGACGGACAACAAGAGAACAGACAGGAAAATGCCGTATTTCCACGCAAACTCTGACCCATGCGTACGAACGTTTTGGAGAGGGGAAAGTGGCGACACAGACGTGAGGTGGTGAACTGAAGTCAGATTATTGATCCACTTCATCATTTACAATAAAACCAACAGCTTAGTTTTGCTCGAGCGACATGTCTGTTCCACTCGAACCTTTTAATTTTAACATAACTTGCAGCAAATTACGTTTCGATTCCATTTAATCGTGGAGTTAGGGAGCCGAGTCATTCATAGGTTTTAATAATATCTTCAAACACTGCGTGTATCATCAAATCACTGCAGTGAACGTGACTGTGCCATCAGGCTCACAGAGCGCACTGGAGATCACTTACAGGAAATGAAGAAACTTTCCAAATAATATCCCAGAGGAGGTGAGGATCCACAGATGTGAGGGAATCGGTCCGATGCTCTAAACAAATAAATACTACAGTGACAGTGGCAAGGGGTTCTACGTGCATGCGAATGGAAGGATGAGGAAGAAGAGAGGGTTCAGGGATGTCTGATCAGCTGATATAGATTCTACTGATGTGATCTTTTTTTTAAACTTCATGCTCCGTTCTCTCTCTCTTCTTCACTCACACCCGTTCTCCGCAGTCCGTGCTGTTTTCGTTCTGTTTTGTTTTGGTCTTTCGTTCGGTTATTTCCACCCCTTGCTCCCTTGTTAGCAAGCTGACTCCCAACTCTGCACTTTCCTCCAGCCATCCCCTTGAAAAGTTTCTCCTTAGATGTATGTTAGTTTCCTATGATCTGGTCTGGCTATGATTTGGCCTGAGTCATCAAAGCACCCTGTCTGAGGTTATTTGTTTGATCTGAATTAAACTGTACAATGTGCAAGGTTTTCTTTATGTAAAAGTTAATTTAAGACAGAATTAGAGTATCAAACGTAAATATAAGCATGTAAATATCAAGTTTTGCTAAGATATCTCATAATTATTTCAGAGGAGCGTGACTCAGGATCAGTTCAACCAAGAGCTCAACTTGTTTGCTGAGCTTCCAACCACTTCTCAGGGTCGTCTTCAGTGAACTCTAATAGAAAAAATAGAAAAAGCATCTGAGGTCACGAGTCTGGTCACTCACATCCTCCCAGAAAGTTATCTTACCGAAATTAATGTTATTTTTTGATTTAAAAGAAAATCCCTCTTCAGGACATGGCGAACAGTGTGTATGCAAATGTACAAAATTAATTATAAATGTCGACATTATTTACACTGTTTTGTATTGTACAATAATGGAAAACGTTTTTTTTCTTGAAATAAAGACGTAAAGACGTATATACAGTTGGAACACTGTTTTTATTCTTGAAAATTAAATAAATAAGCAGGACAGTGACATGAACACTCAGGTGTCTGCAACAATGCCCCCCTGCCAGCCAGGCCCCCCATACTGAATGCTTAAAATGAGTTGAAATATTATGAGAAGATGAAGAGTACAGCAAATTATTTGTATTAGCATCAAAACACTTTACCGTAATTGTGTTTTAAAAGTACAGAGACAATATTTGCTAGTCGTCGAGCAATTCACAACATGCACCCTCTCTGTTAAAAGAGTTCTTGTTGACTCCATAGTCAAACATAACTTCCTCATCCACCAGTAAAGTCCTGTTTGCGAGGAAAAGGATGATATCCTTTTCTTCTCCATCCATGTCAACAGCAAAATGCATGGGCCTTATGTTGGATTTTCTTTTGGAGTGATTGATCAGCCTGCCAAACGTCTGCATCCCAGGGTGGCAATGACAAGTCTCTGAGTGGGCATCAATGCACATTGCCTGTCCTTTGCTGTTCCAGAAAAAGAAGATATAGCCAGTCTCCTTTTTATTGGTGATTTTGTGAATTTCCTCACCCTTCTTTCTGCTAACAACAGTTCCATGGTAGTCGCAGACAACCTCACCAGCCTTAAATGTGCGTGTCGTAACGATCCCTCTGCCCCTTTCGTTGAAATCCTGAATGTAAAGTCCTTTCCACTGCTGTGTTTTCACCATTGTCTGGATCTGTTTGCTGTCCATGATACGGTCAACAGATCCAGAAGGTGCCCAGTTGTCGATAACTACACTGCCTATGTTGGCAGTCATCCCCTTCCATCCCTGCTTTCGTACCCATGCGTCGACTCGGTCTTTTGCTGGCATACGCCGACTGAATTGTTCTGTCAAAATAAATAACAAGTTTTGTTAGTCATGAATACAATAATTGAAATCTTTGATTTGTGCAATCAGTCTTACTTGAAAGTAATGTTAAATATAAATAAATAATAATACATACAAAAAAATTAAATAATAAGTACTCACCACGGGTATGGTTTACACGCTTTTCAAATTGAATCTTCCGCCAGTGTGTGTAAAGCTTCTGCTCCCAGACTTGAGAGACATTCCTGCGCTCTTTCACTTGTGGCTGTTTCCCACTCAGTGTAACAGGGTGTTTTTTCAGGAGTTGATTTAGTGCCTCATGGAACCTGACCTTTTCATTTTCCCCTGGAAGCTTGTGCAAATGTATCACTGGCTGTTTCAATGAAAGGTCAGCACAATGGTCACCATGGTTGGAAGACTCATCAGACAGATGAATAGGCCCTTCTCCAAACGGCTCATGACTGTTGCCTTCTCTGGAAGGCCTGGCACTACATAAAAATGAAAAATAGTGAGATTAGAAGAAAAACAAGTGCGTTCAATATAGATAATAGTGTGCTTGACTATGTTGGCATTGTCTTGACAAATATAAAATGTGCTCACCTTGACGCCTCAACCATCTTGGCCAATAGATCAGCGCCCTCCACAACTGCCCCCGGATTTTTCAATCGATAGTATTTTGCAGTTGTGTTGACAGAATGGGCCAGGTAGCCAGCCACCAATGCCTTCTTTGGCTCATCCAAGCGGTTAGCTTCCGTCTCAAATGTTCTTCGCACAGTCTGGCTGTTCACATGGGGGAGGTCGTGCTTTTCATGCAGGCGGTCCAGGTCAGCGGTTGGGTTGTTGATTTTCTTCCCCGTTGAGGAGACAAAGAAAAATTCATCACCATCCTTGTCATTCCGTTCATCCCGCTTGCGTTTCCCTTTTGCAGCAAGGTGTTGTGGCCGCACTCTTGTGTAGTACTTTTCAAACCACTCCTCCTCCTGCTTCGACAGGGCAATTCCAACCGCAAAATGTGCTGCATATATGATTGTATGTTCCGCTTCTTGTTTCCGCCCAAGCCATTCGGCGACCTGTAGAAAATGAGGATATGCCATTGATTAGTAAATGTAATGGCTAAACTGTCAAGGGAAATCTATCAATAGAGGACAGTAACACTCACCTTCATGTTCTCCACCACACATGGCCTTTGGCAGTGCTTCAGTATGACGATTGCCTCCAGATAGTACAGCACAAATATGCACTGAGAAGCATCCGGGGAGGTGGTAGAGCTGTCACCAAGTTGATTCATGATGTTCAAAAATCCTTCCTCAGCTTTCTCAAAAATGGCCCAGCAGTCACGAGGACTAAGAACATCTTTATCCATTAACATGGCATGCCTCTTGGATACAATCTCTTTGCTCACTTGCTTAGAGAGCATACTCTGTACAGAGCCAATGTAATCCACGAAATCAACGCAGTCATTGTAGAGCGCCTTGTCATCCTTTCTCAGATTGGTCAATGCAGTGTTGTAATCCAAGAATCTGTAAGGAGGAAGGAGATGGATTTAAGTTAAGTTATGTACATGCATTAACAAGTATTTATGTGTATAGTGTAAACTGTTGACATCATAATAAAACAAAAGCACCAACCTTTTCAAGAACTTTAGGTACTTGACTGAAGTCTGTACTGTGTAGTTTGCCTCCGACTGTTTTCTTGTGTAGCTTAAGAGCTTCTCTCTGTCCCTGACAAACTTCAAGGATGGTTCGATGGGGTCGGCATAATAAAGGTACCGAGAAACAGTCTCAACCTGCTGTTTGTACTTCGTATTTTCCATATTGACCCGTAGGTGTTCGGCAAAGCCCTGAAGCAGTGGATGATCTATAGAATGCTTTTCCAGAATCCCCATTTCGTTCGCTTTCTTCAATGAGGTTCTGGCCTTGTAAGCTGTTTCCCGGTTACATTGAAACAGTTCACCGCTGCTAGCAGATTCCACGTCAGATGACCCTGCCTCTCCGGATGGCTCACCAGTTTCTGCGACAAACCTTGGATTCCCTTGGGGCAAAGGTGTAGGCTCTCCGGTCACAAACATGTGATGACTTTTCAGCTCCACAATCAGTCTTTCAAGTGGATTTGAAGATGAGACAATGCGGCTAAGAACTTTATAGCTAAAAGCCCGTCTAGTCTTCAGGAGGTCCAACACATCACTCTTGGCCTTTTCAACCACCTCTCCTCTGTCTGATTCTTCTGATTCCTTCATGCATGATCTGCGCAGGTGACAGCTTAGGGATTCTTGGGTCTTCATACAAACTGGACAGAGGAGCCAGTGTCTGCTTGATTTCCTGGAAAAAGAAAATAAATACATTAATCCATATGTCATTACAACAAAAGTTGTACAATGGTTACACATGGTAATACATCAGTGGTGTATAAAGTACTTGAATGCCATACTTGAGTGAAAGTACAGATATCGTACCTGGAAGTGACTCCGGTAAAAGTAAAAGTCTTAAAGTAGCTCATATTAAATTTACTTAAGTATTAAAAGTATCTGTTGTTGAAATGTACTTAAGTATCAAAAGTAAAAGTACAAGTACCAAAATTTAAAATGCAAAGTGCTTTTTATAGTCTATACAGACACAAAACAACCCAAAATCGTTCTCCTCAGGATTTATTTCAACTGACTGAAAAATTATAACAAAAATATACATATACTCTATAATTTTACAAATTTTGAACCCCAGATGCTGAGGTTCAAATAGTAATGGACTAGTGCATTCGAACTTCTAGGGACAACAAAGAACGAACATAGTAAGAAACAAGTGTCTCTTGTGTCTGCCTAAGACCACTTATAGACCACAGTATAACCGATAAACAATTCTGTAAATATCACTAAACATGGACCTTTTCGTTTTCTAATCAGTAGCAGGAGTGATACACAATACCCCTTGTGATAAGTCAGCAAAAGGAAAGAAGTTCTAGGCACAACAAATAGGATAGTTTTCCTCTTTGGTTAACATCTGCACAGTGCTAGGAAAAAAAAAAATCACTGGACCGACCAGTTTTGAGAATAGATAAGAGTACAGAAATCTGTGTTAAAATGTAACGAGTACAAGTTAAAAGTCGCCAGGAAAATAAATACTCAAGTAAAGTACAAATATGTGAAAAATCTACTTAAGTAATCTACCTCCCACCACTGGAATACATGCTATTAAGGTAAACTTTAAATATTTCTTACCCTGGAGCCATTTGTCAAACTGAGATTGGTCAGTGAAGATGAAGCAATAACAATTGGTTTTGTTTGTATCCAGCAGTTGAGGGATGATTCTCCAGTCCAGCAGTTGAGGAAAGGTTCTCCAGAGTGAATTACAGCTGGAAAGCCCAATACTTATACACAGATGAGACAGGGAATGTTGATGGGTGGAGCTACAAAAAAATACTGGGTGCTGGTTGGTTAGTGTATGTGATCCACCCTTGAACCCTCAAACAAAAGTGGCCTGCTATTCATATCAAACCTTCTCTTGCATATGTCCATTCTTTCCAGGCTCAAAATTGTTTTTCTGTAAAGTTTCATCAAACAGAGGAATTCATTTTTAAAAGATTATAAATAAGTGTTTCTCTTTGGGGTAGCTTCATAGATATAATTCCTCAGTTCCATTCATATTTCTTGGCTGGAGGAATGTTGTTGGACCGGCGGGCGTGTTGTGCTGTGCTTTTTGTGAAAGGCTGGGTCATTAACAATAACAAAGGATGTGTAACTCACTTCACACTTTTGTTGTGGCAATGACTGTAGGTGAATGACCCTTGGTGAGCACTCAGGGTGGGGTCTGTGTGGCTCACAGTGGTGCTTGTATCCAGTGTTAATTTTGGCAGCTATTTTTGATTTAGTCTTAGTCTTAGTCTTTTGACGAAAATGCATTTTAGTTTTAGTCACATTTAGTCATTTTTATCCTTCTTAGTTTTAGTCTAGTTTTAGTCGACGAAAACAAATTACATTTTAGTCTAGTTTTAGTCACATTTAGTCTTTTTTATCCTTCCTAGTTTTAGTCTAGTTTTAGTCACATTTAATAGCCACATTAAACTCCTTTTCTATAAAAACATATAGCTGCAGCCTAATAGCTTAAAAATATATATTTAGTTTTAAATGTGAAAACAAAAAGCGAGAGCAGGTCAGACTGGAGCCGGACACAGAAACTGAACATCGGTACAAACCAACTGCAGCTTCTGCTCTGATGAATAAGCTGAGGGGCTGATCTCTGAGCAGCTGAGACCAGAGAAACTCTGTGTTTTCACTGTTTCCATAGTTAAGAAGCAGTCGGTCACTGATCGGCTGCTCCACGAGAACGCGCTCTGCTTTCACTGTGTCTCTCTGAGCGAGTGCACAGGGCGGGGGGCGGAGCTACGGACCGGAGCGCTATCTGCGGCACACACACACACATACACAGACACACTCACTCGCCCGCTCCTAATACTTCATGATGGCCTGATTCGATGATGTTTTAAAAATTATTGTGACTTAGTCATCCACCAACATTTTTGTCTCGTCTCGTCAACGAAAATTAAAATAGATTTCGTCGTAGTTTTTATTTTTAAAGATCCGTTTTCGTTACGACTTCGTCTCGTCTTCGTCATGGAAAAAAGGGACGTTAACGAATATATTTTGTCATCGTCTTCGTCAACGAAATTAACACTGCTTGCAGCCATCTTGGATTTTTGAATGGCACATCAGGCATATTTGTTAAGTAGACCCTTGGGAACCACCATGCCAAATGTGGTGCTTGTATCCAGTGTTAATTTTGGCAGCTATTTTTGATTTAGTCTTAGTCTTAGTCTTTTGACGAAAATGCATTTTAGTTTTAGTCACATTTAGTCATTTTTATCCTTCTTAGTTTTAGTCTAGTTTTAGTCGACGAAAACAAATTACATTTTAGTCTAGTTTTAGTCACATTTAGTCTTTTTTATCCTTCCTAGTTTTAGTCTAGTTTTAGTCACATTTAATAGCCACATTAAACTCCTTTTCTATAAAAACATATAGCTGCAGCCTAATAGCTTAAAAATATATATTTAGTTTTAAATGTGAAAACAAAAAGCGAGAGCAGGTCAGACTGGAGCCGGACACAGAAACTGAACATCGGTACAAACCAACTGCAGCTTCTGCTCTGATGAATAAGCTGAGGGGCTGATCTCTGAGCAGCTGAGACCAGAGAAACTCTGTGTTTTCACTGTTTCCATAGTTAAGAAGCAGTCGGTCACTGATCGGCTGCTCCACGAGAACGCGCTCTGCTTTCACTGTGTCTCTCTGAGCGAGTGCACAGGGCGGGGGGCGGAGCTACGGACCGGAGCGCTATCTGCGGCACACACACACACATACACAGACACACTCACTCGCCCGCTCCTAATACTTCATGATGGCCTGATTCGATGATGTTTTAAAAATTATTGTGACTTAGTCATCCACCAACATTTTTGTCTCGTCTCGTCAACGAAAATTAAAATAGATTTCGTCGTAGTTTTTATTTTTAAAGATCCGTTTTCGTTACGACTTCGTCTCGTCTTCGTCATGGAAAAAAGGGTCGTTAACGAATATATTTTGTCATCGTCTTCGTCAACGAAATTAACACTGCTTGTATCACATTTTGCACAATTTTCTATTACCTGCCCCACTATAAGGTGATAAGTTATGAAGCATTGAAGCTCCTTTCCTTATCATTCAGATTTCGGACAGCTCTTATAATGGCGGCTAATGAAATCCTTAAGGTCACTTCTCTCTGAACCTTCCTGTGAAAAATGTATTTTTCTAACAAACGGGCGGCTATGGCTATGGGATATAGAGGTCGTCCTGAAGGTCGGCAGTTCGATCCCCAGTCATCCCCATCTGCCTTGGGCAAGATGCATAACCCTGAATTATGCCTCATATAATGACAAAGTGCTGCTAATAACTGAACTGTATGAATGTGTGTGTGTGTGTGAATGGGTGAACGTAAAACTGTAATGTAAAGAGCTTTGAGTGGTCATCAAGACTAGAAAAGCTCTATATAAATACAAATCCATTTACTATTTACAGCCATGGTCACATGTCCCTCCACATGGTCACTGATCAGTAAGCACAGTGATTTAAATCAAATATATTTAAGATGCATTCATTAGTCCCAAACACATGCACAGGCACACTCAAGCAGGTTAGGGAAATGTGACCTCTGCTTTTAACCCATCTGGTGCAGGACACACAGTTCAGTGAGCGACCATGTACGGCGCCCGGGGAGCAGATGTTGGGGGAGTAAGGTGCCTTGGTCAGGGGCACTAGACAGGGTAGGGAGTCTCTTCTTAGTACATATACATACTGTGCAAGGTAAACATTTAGAGACAGGTTAAGGGGGATACAAATTTCTCTATTAATATATATAATGGTGAACTATTAATATGTATGAGTAGTTGCTGACTAATACGGATAAATATTTTGTTAAAAACAATGCAACTTAAATCTTTAAGAGCAGGTAAATTCATTCTCTCCTGTTTGACTAGTCATATGCAGTTAGATTAACCATTAGTCTAAATATTTTACCACATTAGGAGCAAGTAAATGGTTTCTCTCCTGTATGACTCTTCATATGTCCAGTTAGATGGCCTTTTTGTCTAAATATTTTACTACACACGGAGCAACTGACTGGTTTCTCTCCTGTATGAATCCTCATATGTAAAGTTAGCGAACCATTCTGGGAAAATCTTTTACCACACACAGAGCAACTAAATGGTTTCTCTCCTGTATGAATCCTCATATGTCCAGTTAAATGGCTCTTTTGTCTAAATCTTTTACCACACTCAGAGCAACTAAATGGATTCTCTCCTGTATGATTTCTCATATGTAAAGTTAGAGAACCAGTGTGGGCAAATCTTTTACCACATACAGAGCAACTAAATGGTTTCTCTCCTGTATGAATCCTCATATGTGAAGTTAGACTCCAATTTTGTCTAAATGTTTTACCACACTCAGAGCAGCTAAATGGTTTCTCTCCTGTATGAATACTCATATGAATACTCATATGTTCAGCTAGACTGAACTTTTGTCAGAAACTTGGATTATGGGCAGAGAAGGTCTCTGGGTCGACTCCACGGAGAGACAACAAAAAGACGCACCTGGATTGATCTGTCCAAAAATCCAAGAGTCTCCCTACCCTGTCTAGTGCCCCTTAACAAAGGCACCTTACTCCCCCAACATCTGCTCCCCGAGCGCCACACATGTTCACTCAGTGCTCTGTCAAGGGCAAAGATTAAATTTCCCTACCTGCATGAGTGTGCCTTTGTATGTCTGTGCATGTGTTTGGGACTAGTAAATAAAGGAATCTTAATCTTAACAATTATGTTCACGGCTGTGTATATGAGCTCCAATCCCTGGGGGACGTTTGTCTTTCCAAACAGTTGGAGTGTTTTACCAGGGACAACATTTTAAATAACTTGTGCTGTTTAATAAATGTTTGTACCGAGTAGATCGGTTTCTCAGAAAAGGCTAGGTCATCTCATTTCAAATAAATACTTTATTTCATTGCAGCTCTGACCATGGTTTGGATTAGGGTGAAGTGAAGTAGCAATATTAATGATTAGATTTATAGCAGGCCAGGTCTTAGCTTGCATACTTTCCAACGTGTATTATTTGCAGAGCTAATAATGTAACAAATATTTTACTGTAAACTTGTCTTCATGTAGTATTATGAAATGCTACTCTCTTTTTGCTGATCAGTTAATGTTGTAAAACTAGAATAGATACATATTTAAATCTGTCGAAAGATATCCTTTAACATACTTTAGTTACTTTACAGAAAGTAATTCATTTATTATACTTCAATGGTGATATGAACTTTGAACTCTGAAGTCAATTCTTTAGTGTATTATATGTATTAACGGTCTATAACGAGCAGGGCAACAAAGGAGTTTTGTCTTGAGTACAGTGAAGTGGCTCTTAAAAGAGCCGTTGTTATGGTCAGTGGAGCAGCAGCAGTTTAAGCTCTCTCTCCGCGGATGCGGCGGGCCAGCTGGATGTCCTTGGGCATGATGGTAACCCTCTTGGCGTGGATGGCGCACAGGTTGGTGTCCTCAAACAGGCCGACCAGGTAGGCCTCGCTGGCCTCCTGCAGAGCCATGACAGCGGAGCTCTGGAAGCGCAGGTCGGTCTTGAAGTCCTGAGCGATTTCTCTCATCAGGCGCTGGAAGGGCAGCTTGCGGATCAGCAGCTCCGTCGATTTCTGGTAGCGACGGATCTCTCTCAGAGCCACGGTGCCGGGCCTGTAACGGTGAGGCTTCTTCACGCCGCCGGTGGCCGGGGCGCTCTTACGCGCAGCCTTGGTGGCCAGCTGCTTCCTGGGGGCTTTGCCTCCGGTGGATTTACGGGCGGTCTGCTTGGTTCTTGCCATTTTGTTGCTTTTCTCTGCGATCGGGAGAAAGAGTGAAGCTGTAGAGAGACACTCTGCTTTTAAACCGCGAAGCCAGCCCTGAATTGGTGACGCTGCTTCAGATCGGGGATAGGCTCCTCCTCGGGTACTGTCTGCTTGTTCGACAAAAGTGTCGACCATCCCCCGCTGCTCTGCTAGAGGCTTCTATTCTGGTTGGTCTGGCATGAACCGTCCCGCGCGATCCGCGTATATATAGGGGAGTGATCATGCTCTCCACCGCAGTTTCTTTTGACGTGTGTTAGGAAACAATCTCCATCCATAATGTCAGGCAGAGGCAAAACCGGCGGAAAGGCCAGAGCGAAGGCAAAGACTCGCTCTTCCCGCGCTGGGCTCCAGTTCCCCGTCGGTCGTGTTCACAGACTGCTGCGTAAAGGCAACTACGCACATCGCGTTGGTGCCGGCGCCCCCGTCTACCTGGCGGCTGTGCTGGAGTACCTCACCGCTGAGATCCTGGAGCTGGCTGGAAACGCCGCCCGCGACAACAAGAAGAGCCGTATCATCCCCCGCCACCTGCAGCTGGCCGTCCGCAACGACGAGGAGCTCAACAAACTCCTGGGCGGAGTGACCATCGCTCAGGGCGGCGTGCTGCCCAACATCCAGGCTGTTCTTCTGCCCAAGAAGACCGAGAAGGCCCCCAAGTCCAAGTAAAGCAAAGCTGCTGGAAACCAACGACACAAAGGCTCTTTTAAGAGCCACACACTCACCTCTGAAGAACAAAACTCCTCATATCACCCATCAATTTAAAGCACACGCACAAGTCATTTTTAGATTATATTAGATTCAACTTTAATCTCATTGCACAGTAGAAGTGCTTATATATAACCAGAAGTGCAATAAAGGCAGTAAAAGTGCAGAGTAATGTGCAAATTTAAAAAAAACGGAAAATGTGAAGTAAAATTTGTAAATACATAAGATATGTACAGTAATAAATATATATGGAATAGAGCAGTATTAAGAGGTATTTTATTATATAAGAACGATGAATATACTATGAGCAAGATCAATATATATGAATATGAATACACTATTGGTGGGATTATACAGTAGTAAACAAAAAAAAGAAGTAGCAGTCTAGTGCAAATGTTTAATGGTTGGAGGACGGTGGGTGGCAGTCCAAGCCAGGGTGGAGGAGGGAAGTATAGTCACTGGAGGAGCTGTGTGTGGTGCGGGGCAGCTGCTTTTACTGTGGTGCAGAGTTTAGCAGGGTGACAGCCACAGGGATGAAGCTGTTCCTGGACCTGCTGGTCCGGGAACGGAGGACCCTGTAGCGTCTCCCAGAAGGGAGGTGGGCAAACAGTCTGTGGCTGGGTTGTGAGCTGCCCTTGACAATGCTGCGAGCCCTCGCAGACATCTCTTGCTCTGGACAGCCTCAATGGTGGGGAGTGAGGAACCAGTGATGTGTTGGGCAGTTTTCACCACCCTCTGCAGGCCACTAGCATTCAATATGTATTCATTGGTATGGTTCATTCTGTGTCAGATGTTTGTGTCACCTGGTGAGGAAACCATCACTCATATGGAAGTTTAAATATAAAAGATACACACTTCAAATTTCAGTACGTCTAAGGTTCATGGATCCATGGCATACATCTCTCATGATGGACGGTATGAATGCAAAAACAACACATACTATCTTCCCAATGAAATAGAAACTAGTGTGGGTAGAACAGATTTAATGCAATTTTAACCCTCTTTACATTTGTCATTCTGCAAATATAGGGTGAGAAGTAAAGAGAGCTATTGGTTAAACATCTTACAAACTATCATAAGATAGTAATGTAGTCAGAAACAATCACTCTGGTACCTTTGCTTAATCTGTAAAATCTGCTTTTAAAAGTTAGGTGCTGTGTGTCCGGTCACTTGTGGGATTATAGACGTGTTTCACATGAGACAGGTTTTCATCCAAAACATTGACCAGGTCCTCTGTTGTATTAAAGTGCCCCAGTACACATGACAGTTATCCAGCATTCAGAACACCAGGACCATTGAAGTGGAGCAGCTAAATGGAACTCAGCCATCATTATTATTATTGTATACATTTTCTCCTGTGATTCTTCTGGTGTGACAGTGCATGGAGCTCTGTCACCATCTGAATGGTTTGGATTCCTCAATAAACGTGTTGAGCACTGAAGTTTACTCTTTTTCCCCAGAGGAGCAGGACTCTGGATCAGTTCAACCAAGACCTCCACTTGTTTGCTGAGCTTTCGACGACTTCTCAGAGTCTTCTTCAGTGAACTCAAATAGCTGTGGCCTCATCAGGTGAGCGAAGGTTGTAATGTTGGTCTTGAGATAGTATATTTTAATTATAAGCTGAAACATTTACTTGGTGTTTAAATCACAAAGCTGAGCAAAACATCACCTGGAAAAACTCTCTACTCCCTGTTAGTAAATGTAACTTTGTGACTTTCCCTCTGTTGGTGTTGCAGTGTCTGATGACAGTTCACCAACACTTTAGTTTAATGACAGACACTGATCAAGTTGATGCAGCTACAGAGCTCATTTCTATGACTCAAACAAGTAGCTGCAATAAAGCAGGAGAAGCTGAGCTACTGGAAACCAAAGCTTCGGAACAGAACATGGAAGAGAGTTCTTCTGGTAGTGGACTTTACTCAGGTTCACATCATTTGGAGAGCAGCTCCATCTGTTGGCTGCCTGAGGTTACTACAGCACAGTATGGTTACATGATGTGAGGCTGGAATTGTCATTTTTCTAAGCAGCTGTCACTTTTCTATTTAGCAAGGAAAGACACGAGGTAAAACGATAAATATAACAACTAAGGCAGACTCTTTAAAAAGTATGGTATATAAAGTAATGGCGATATCGCTGAACATCCCTAGGCAACGTCTATGTCGCCAGGATCTGAAACAGACATGGAATTAATGGAAAAAGTAACACCAATAAGGAAAAGACAGAACACAGAGAGGCAAATGAGGATGAATAAGAAAAGTAAGAGTAAGAATAAAGATTGAAAACAAGAATACTAATAATGCTAACACTAATTTCATTAAATACCAGGGGGCTGAAAAACAAAATACATCAGATATATAGGATGAGTAATTATGACATATGTTTACAAGGAACACAGTGATTTGAAATCCAAATGAGAGAAGTGCAGAATGAATAGATATTTGTTTTATTATTGTTATTATTGATAATTATATATAATATATATATTACCTAACACTGTTCAAATCAATTCAAAGATCATATCCTTAGATAATTTGATCCTATGATGCTGTCATGTCACATAGATAATTGGCTCCTTTGATACCATAGGCTATTTGATTATTTGACTTACTTATAAAGGAGCAACAGGTACAATTGACTAAATATGAAAGAACAGCACGTAAGATTGACTTACATATAAAAGAGATAAAATAACCTATTACCATCAGGGTAATTATAAGAAATATGTGTTTATTATTGTTATTGTTATTATTTATATAATATATATATATATATATATATATATATAGGAATTTATGTCGATATTTAGTGCTTTTTTCTAATACTAGACCCAGATAAGTGGGTCTAGTATCTAGTATCAACAATAATATATATATATATATATATATATATATATATATATTATCATTGAGTACTAGTTTATGTCAAAGAACTAGTTGAACAAATTACCAATTTATTGAAAAAATCAACCAAACAATCACAATATAAAACAGTATAACATAATACAAACACAATAAATGATGTATTCTCATAAAATAACTGTCCTTTCAATGTGTGTGTATATATTCAGTTCCCAGTGTAGTGTGTGCTTGAAGATTCACTGGTTCCGTTCTGGTCCGGGTCTTTATGTCTCTAAACTCAGTACTACCTGTCTACCTGACGGGCAGTACTGGGGTCTGATGTCTTCTGGATAAACGATCAGGTTCAATCTGGGTCATACAGTTGGCCACACTGCATCCACGGTCTGGGTTCTGCTCGCCATCTCAGCATTCAGAATTACAGGATTGAGATTCTTCTGGTGTTCATAAAAAAACAAAAAATCTACACAAAGTGCAGAATAATCTGTGTCTGTTTCCTAATTATATTTCTAATGTTTAAAAAGTATGGTATATGAAGTAATGACGATATTGCTGAACATCATGTTACATGATGCATGTGTGTAGGTAGGAGTACGCTACTCCTTCACAGAGTTTAAAGCCATGTTTTATAATATTTGATGTTTTGATATTTACTAACTTCTTAATCTGAACATTGTAAGATGACATCTAATATTGCTCAATCTATCTAGACTCCCTGTAGTTAAGAACTCTGTCTCTACATATTTATGGACAGTGGTGATGAATGATGAGGAAACAGCTCTTTGTGGAAAGACGTGTGTGGCTCTTAAAAGAGCCTTTTACCAGGATGGACATGTTTCACAGTGAGGACAGATCACTTCTTCTTGGCTGCTGTCTTCTTCGCTTTGGGTTTGGCGACCTTCTTCGCGGGGGACTTCTTGGCAGCAGGCGCCTTTTTCACCACCTTCTTGGGGCTCTTCGCCACCTTCTTGGGAGTCTTCGCCACTTTCTTGGGGCTCTTCGCCATTTTCTTGGGGCTCTTGGTGGGCTTCTTGGCCGCTGCTGGTTTAGCCACCTTCTTCGGGGACTTTTTAGCGGCTGCTGGCTTCATGGCTCCCGCCGACTTGGGCTTTTTAGCCACTGCGGGTTTCTTGGCGGCGGGCTTCTTGGCTTTGGGAGCGGCCTTCTTCACTGCCTCTTTCTTGCTCATCTTGAACGAGCCGGTGGCCCCGGTTCCCTTGGTCTGGACCAGGGTCCCGCTGACAACCAGCTTCTTGATGGTGGTGTTGACGCGGGAATTGTTCTTCTCCACATCGTAGCCTCCGGCAGCCAGAGCCTTCTTGAGGGCGGACACGGACGCGCCACTGCGCTCCTTGGACGCGGACACGGCCTTCACGATGAGCTCACTGACGCTGGGGCCGGCGGTCTTCGGTTTCACGACCTTCTTCTTGGCCGCTTTAACCTTGGCGGCGGCTGGTGCTGGAGCTGGAGCGGCTTCTGCCATCTTTCTCTTTGCGTTTAGATCAACGACGAACTAACGGAGTGAGTTACAGGACTGATGAAGAGTCCTGATCGGGAGGCGGTACTTGAACACACCATGAGAACCGTGGAGACTCAATCGAGCCGTGGCTCCCGTGTACAGTGTGAACGCACAGACACTTGTGTTTTCTCTTCACTGATAAACGAGTAAAAACTCAGTGGGTGAGCGGTGCTGGAGGCTGACAGTGAGGAAGCAGGTAGCGGACTTATTTGTCTTCATGTTGAAGTCATGAAGAGCTCTGATGCTCTCTGCATTTGGCCGGTGGAGCCTCCGAACACGACCCGTTCACCGCGGTGAGCAGCGCTACTCAGCGGCTTTTCCCACTAGTTTCTCTCCTAAAATGAGTTCAAAAGCACCACAGCTCCACCAAAACCCGTTTCCTAGCTGCTCCACATGTTTGTTCAGAGACACCAAGTGAAAACAAGCACCTGTTGAGGATCTCTTAGTAATAAAGTCAAGTAATTGTGCAGGCAGCAAACACACCGCTGATGGCCGAGGCTCCTGGTGAAGTTGAGCCAGACTTCCTATCAGAGCCGTGAATTTTTCATCCTGAGGAAGCTTGAGAGTCATTATAGAAGTAGGGCTACATTTCATATCCATGTTGAATTTGTCAATATTCACCTCAAGCAAGGATTAAATTAATATTGGGGCACATTTCTCTCATTTAACACCAAAAGTAAACAGGTTACATCATTTAATTTCCAGAAAATGTTTAAGCTGTAAATTAGTTTGAGAATTTCTCTACTTAGTAAATACAAACTTTTGCTCATCATAGTAACACTGGGATACATGTTTTTGTATATTATGATCATTATTATTTGTGTTAAATAATCATTTAAACATGACAAACGTTTCTGAAAAACGATTTGACCCGTGTGTGAGAACTCTCTGTTAACCTGTCAATATGTTACCTACTGGTCTAAAGATCAAGTCTTCTCAGACTTTTATAGCCAATAACACATTCATATTACAATTTAAGGCCTTAGTGTCAACAAACTCTGTGTTTATCCAGAATGTACACACGTGTGCAGTATGTGAAAGTGTTTGTGTACATTGTAGAATGTAAACATGTCATTTTAACCACTCAAACAGACTTTAATTACATATTACTTTATATAAAAACACTATTACACATAATGCTTTAAATGCTAACAATGATTTAAAAAAAAAAAAAAAAAACCTTCACTCAACCCCATCCAAGCCCATGGCATAACCAAAATAACAGTGTTGTTGTTGATCTCATCGTTTTTAAATCATGAATCAAAGGTACGATAGCAAAGACAAATTTGAGAGATGGTCACTCTGCCCAGAAGTTTGTTGAGCTTGTTAAGACTGAAATCTATACTATGCATGTGTGCGTGTCTGTGGAGATGGCTCTGAAAGTCAACTTTAAAAACAAAAGCAATTTGTTAGACGGGGGTGGGGGTAGGGGCAGTTTGGGAAGAATGTGGGAAATATGTAGCCCTCACACGGTGACTTTTAGTAACCTTTGCTGCTTAGTGTTAATGTGGAAGCTGGTTCAAATGTGTGTGCGTCACATCGCTGTTCAAACTTGCAGCTGTCTAATAAGGCCTACTGTGAGAACTTTGAATCTGTGACATTCATTACGCTGTACTTTTACTTGTTCTCATACTTAACTTTTTATATTAAAGCATACCTCCCTTAGCTTCCACACAGAGTTCGTGCAGCTGGCCCAGCTTCAGGAGGGCAGATAGGCAAGGCGTTGTTTTGTCTGGAGATGGTGCATGCTTACTGAAGACTCACAAGGCGTCATATTAGTAAATACTTGTTGAAATTAGACCAGACCGGCTCTTCTCATATTCGGGATAAACCAACATGTTGACAAGCTCCCCGTCGCTGTGGACGGCTACAGGTTACGGGGGATGAAAATACAATGTTAAGGATGCCCCCACAAAACCATGACCATTTTATTCAATGTCCATATCTGCAAACAAAACCAGATGAATATAGTAAAACAGAATCCAGCAGAATGTCAGATTGTAATCAACAACACTTTCAAGCATACATGAGGTGCTTTTAAAACTGGTCAGTATCCAATGATGCAAAATGAAAGGTGAACATAGTCACACTGTCAGCCCGGACTTATAATAAATGTCCATAACACTTTCAAAAACAGTTCCACACAAGCATCAAGTGCTTACACTGCTGGACACTGCACTAACACGTTTGGTTGGGGGTTGTGTTTTAGATTAAAAGCTATTTAAGTAGTTAACAAACACACAAACCATACTTGGTTACATACTTGGTCACTTAGGTTACAATTTTTATTCCAATAATGTTATGGAGGGTTTTAATAGCTGGGGTCCAAAGGACTCAAAGGATAAACTATTTAACTGTGAGGCTAACAGGAGGGCTAAGTGAGACATTGTGAGCTGAGTCTTTGTGTGACCATTGTTTTTCATTCAAGGCTGCTCAATATTCATACTTTGACTAAGTACTTCCACAATCAGTCCTAATGATACTCTTATTTCTAACCAAGCCTTTTTCACCGGCACTATTCCTACTGGATGGAAACGTGCTACAGTCCTACTGCTACACAAAACTGAGAAAGTGTCAGACTTTAATATCTGCCGTCCTACATCCACACCTGTGGAGGCGCTAGCGCACCATAGACGTATTTATCAGCGGCCATGAGAATCCACAGAGGAGGAAGACGGCTGCCTCTGTCTTCTAATAGGTCCTCATTCTGGCTATGACTAGCTGTGTTTTCGCGTAGCAGTGCATTGACTAGATCTCATCTTACTGAAGAAAGATGTCTGGACGAGGAAAGGGAGGAAAGGGGCTCGGTAAAGGAGGCGCAAAGCGTCACCGCAAAGTTCTCCGTGATAACATCCAGGGCATTACCAAGCCCGCCATCCGCCGCCTGGCTCGCCGTGGCGGAGTGAAGCGTATCTCCGGTCTGATCTACGAGGAGACCCGCGGCGTGTTGAAGGTTTTCCTGGAGAACGTGATCCGCGATGCTGTCACCTACACCGAGCACGCCAAGAGGAAGACCGTCACCGCCATGGACGTGGTGTATGCTCTGAAGAGACAGGGCCGCACTCTCTACGGCTTCGGCGGATAAACTCACTTTCCAACAGCTCAACAACACAACGGCTCTTTTAAGAGCCACACACCGAGTCAATGAGAGCTCACATCCTCTGCTCAACAACAAGTCGTTCTCTGAGTAGATGTCTTACAATGTCAAGATTTCAAAGTTATTTAATATCAAAACATCACATAACAATTACTAATCGTAGTTTCCTCTTTAATTTCTAAACGTTGAAGTGACCCTTAAAAACAGTTTATATTAAACTGTTATCTCTTTATACACATATATGTGTGTGTGTATATATACTGTAGTAACACCAGGCAGCCAACAGATAGAACTGCTCTCCAGATATGTGAACTGGAACAACGTCCACTACCAGTTGAACTCTCCTACATGTCCTGTCAGAAGCTTTGTTTTCCAGTAGCTCAGCTTCTCCTGTTTTATTGCAGATTCTGATCTGTTCTGAGTTTTGAAAATGAGCTCTGTAGCTGCATCAACTTGATCAGTTGAACACTAAGTTAAATATCAGAGTGTAATTAAAAAGGACCAGGGACAGAGCTGTTTGATTAGGTGCTGCACCTCACCAGTTTGTTGCTTTGAACGGATGTTGAGGCGTAGGTGAAAATGAGTCACCCCCTGTAACAGCATAACTATAAAATAAACAACAATCTGACCACAATTTAAGGAAGTGAAGTTGACATTACTCATTCCATCTTTCAGTCAAGCACGTGGGGAGAGTGTCGAGACAAGAAAAAAGAAATGTTGGCCAAGTTAAATAAATTCATCATGTTACTTACATTATCTGACTTGTATTTTAATTCAAATAGATTAACAAACAGACATTGACATGAATACACAGACACTCACACACATATCCACCCTCACACATAAATATATACACACAGACACACAGCCATAAAGTGAAAATCTAAATTCACATATCTACATCTGCTGCTATGAAGAACACACGACTGGTCCTCTACGTGCACACCACAGCGTGCGAAAGACACTGACGTTCCCTCGTACCTCGGGAGTTTGGTAACGGCCTTACACTGAAGCCTTCTGGACCCTGACTGACTGACCTATTGACTTACTCACTGGCTGCCGGAGGCTACGATGTGGAGAAGAACAATTCCTGCGTCAACAGTTCTTAACTACAGGGAGTCTAGATAGATTGAGCAATATTAGATGTCATCTTACAATGTTCAGATTAAGAAGTTAGTTAATATCAAAACATCAAATATTATAAAACATAGCTTTAAACTCTGTGAAGGGGTAGCCTACTTTTACCTACACACATGCATCATGTAACATGATGTTCAGCAATATCGTCATTACTTCAAATACCATACTTTTTAAAGAGTGTGCCTTTGTTGTTATATTTATCGTATTACCTTGTGTCTTTCCTTGCTCAATAGAAAAGTGACAGTTGCTTAGAAAAATGACAATTCCGGCCTCACATCATGTAACCATACTGTGTTGTAGTAACCTCAGGCAGCCAACAGACGGAGCTGCTCTCCAAATGATGTGAACCTGAGTAAAGTCCACTACCAGAAGAACTCTCCTCCATGTTCTGTCAGAAGCTTTGTTTTCCAGTAGCTCAGCTTCTCCTGCTTTATTGCAGCTACTTGTTTGAGTCATAGAAATGAGCTCTGTAGCTGCATCAACTTGATCAGTGGCTGTCATTAAACTAAAGTATTGATGAACTGTCATCAGACACTGCAACACCAACAGAGGGAAAGTTACGATGTTAAATTTACTAACAGGGAGTAGAGGGTTTTTCCAGGTGATGTTTTTCTCAGCTTTATGATTTAAACACTTAGTAAATTTGTCAGCGTATAATTAAAATATACTATCTCACGACCAACATTACAACCTTAGCTCACCTGATGAGGCAAAAGCTATTTGAGTTCACTGAAGACGACCCTGAGAAGTGGTCGAAAGCTCAGCAAACAAGTGGAGCTCTTTGAACTGATCCAGAGTCACGCTCCTCTGAAATAATAATAAGATATCTTAGCAAAACTTGATATTTACATGCTTATATTTACGTTTGATACTCTATTTCTGTCTTAAATTAACTTTTACATAAAGAAAACCTTGCACATTGTACAGTTTAATTCAGATCAAACAATAACTTCAGACAGTGTGCTTTGATGACTCAGGCCAAATCATAGCCAGACCAGATCATAGGAAACTAACATACATCGAAGGAGAAACTTTTCAAGGGGACGGCTGGAGGAAAGTGCAGAGCTGGGAGTCAGTTTGGTAACAAGGGAGCAAGCGGTGGAAATAACCGAACGAAAGACAAAAAAAAAACAGAACGAAAACAGCACGGACTGCGGAGAACGGGTGTGAGTGAAGACGAGAGAGAGAACGGAGCCTGAAGTTAAAACAAAATATCACAGATCACAGATCAATATAATCTGTATCAGCTGATCAGACATCGCTGAACCCTCTCTTCTTCCTCATCCTTCCATTCGCATGCACGCAGAACCCCTTGCCACTGTCACGGTAGTATTTATTTATTTAGAGCCTCGGACCAATTCCCTCACATCTGTGGATCCTCACCTCCTCTGGGATATTATTTGGAAAGTTTCTTCATTTCCTGTAAGTGATCTCCAGTGCGCTCTGTGAGCCTGATGGCACAGTCACGTTCACTGCAGTGATTTGATGATACACGCAGTGTTTGAAGACTATATTAAAACCTATGAATGACTCGGCTCCGTAACTCCACGATTAAATGGAATCTAAACGTAATTTGCTGCAAGTCATGTTTAAACTAAAAGGTTCGAGTGGAACAGACATGTCGCTCGAGCAAAACTAAGCTGTTGGTTTTATTGTAAATGATGAATTGGATCAATACTCTGACTTCAGTTCACCACCTCACGTCTGTGTCGCCACTTTCCCCTCTCCAAAACGTTCGTACGCATGGGTCAGAGTTTGCGTGGAAATACGCAACGTTTGCGTGAGAAGTGGCGTACGCACGTTTCAGCCCCCGCAACGGTTATAAATGAGACCTCCTGTTCTCTCCCCTCGTTGCTCCTCTCCGCATATTTTCCCTCTGTGCCTCGTTTGACCAGCGGTGGAAGTGTTTGGTCCGTGTGCCCTCTCACTGGCATTTTCCTGTCTGTTCTCTTGTTGTCCGTCCTTTACTTCACATCTTTCATCTCCTCCTCTTGCTCTGTCCGTGATTGTTTTTACGTCTGTCTGCTCCTTCTCGTTTGTTGCCGTGCTGTCCGTCTTTCGAGGTTAAATAAAAAAATCGAAATTTCCCCAAACAGCAAGATCTGTCGGGGGATTGTTTAAAATAATAAACTCTTCTTTTCGAACAAACGAAAAACGGACAATACATTGACGTAGAAACGTATTATACTAGTGGAATAGACACTAAAGCCTGAAACATGCTTCTGCGTTTTCACGGGCCCGTAAGCGCAAGAGCCCTTCCGGGTCCCTTTCGTGCTTCTGTATCCCTCCTTACGTGCTGACGGGTGTCGACCCCCTTTTCTAAAATTTACGGCAAAGTTCCGCAAGCTCACTCAGCCCGCAAGGCTGTGATTGGTCTGCTCTACATCCCTTCTGGAGCTGCATTTCGGTTTCATGCCCCATAATACCGGCAGAAATCACGGAAGATTTAGAAGAACGAATATGGACCAAATAGAAGAGCACTTGGCAGAAGATATCCGATAGTATGATCACTTGTATAACCTGTCACTGACTGGCGGATTTGTCCGCCAGAAAAAGGCTACGAGGAGCCGCAGTGGCTATGTAAATAAACAATCGACAAAGAAGAAAGAAGGCGTCTCTAAGGTCGTCTTCGACAAAAAGCATTACTCCGCCTAGTGTTCTGGCGCGGAATTGCTTTGTAAGACGCGCAACGGTTGGGGAAGCATGAATGAAAACGAGTCTTGCGCCACAGCGGCGTGAAAACACGCAGACGCAGTCGCAGAAGCATGTTTCAGGCTTTAAGTTTTGCTTCTTTCCATCTCACTGTGACGACCTCAATGGGCGTGTTCAGCGTGGTATGTCTGTTAGCGAATGATTCCACCCACAATACCTATTAATACATGTAAATAAATCAGGGGAAATGTGCAGAAAATAAAAATTAAGGTGCAATGTTATCATAATATTGTGTGACAACCCTGGAGTTGTCCTGCTGTGGTGTTGTGCTTGTGTGTGTTTCAGGTTCCTGTAGGCGGAGTCAGACCTTAATAATCAGCAGTGATATGGCACACCTGTTGCTGACCAGTATTTAAGAGGGCTGCACATTGGGCTCTCCCCTTCACCAGATCTACCACCACATCTTGTTTCTTCTACTCTATCTACTTCTACCTCTTCTTCTTCTTATGTGTAAATCCAACCGGACGTTAGCGTTGTGATTGTCTTGTTTAGTGTGTGTGTGTCCCTACGGCAGTGACGCACTGTGCGGGGGTGTCTGATGCCTGTTTGGAAGTGTACCTCGCGACAATGGCGGAGGCAAGTACGGAGCGGGTGAGTGGAAACGCGGTGACCCACGGAGGTGATAGCGGGAGAGGCACGGAGTTAAAGGCAGAGCAAGAGCTGCAGAAACAAGGGAATGAGAGGGAGCTAACCGTAATGGTAGAGATGGAAGGCGAGGATGAAGCAACGTCGATGGAGCTGATGAGGTGTGTGAGGGAGCTGTGTGTGTAGACGATGACGAAAAAAAGAATGAAATGACCATGAGTCACCCGAAAGGGAATGAGAGGCTCATGGATGGGTTTCAAATTGGAGAAACGATGGTGCATGCTAGAGAGCCAGTTAATGATGAGCTGGTGGTATCATTAATGAATATGCCATTTTACATCAGTGACAGTATGATACTAGATAAACTCCAGGGCTGGGTAGTCTCGGCAGTATCTCAGATAAAGAGGAGGATGTCGCCTGGAAATAATGTGACTGATGGGACGAGATATTTAAAAGTTAAAGCCACATCCAGTCATTGGCTCTCCATTACTTATCTCTCCTTCGCACACCTATCCTCATCGCTCAGTCTATCTTCCATCTTGTCTATCACCTGTCTGCTACTCTCCACATCTACCTCTTCTTTCTTATATAACTCTCTCTACAGTTCTTCAACTCTTTTCCACTATCTCTACAAGGTCTGTTATTTTTATTTTTCCCTCCACTTGCTCAAAATAATTTTTCTCCTGCCTTGTCTTCTCTAGCCCTAAGAAATACCCTGTACATTTTTCACCCTCTATTGCATACCTCGCCTTACTTCTAATTATTGCACCTTAACACTTTCCTTGTTCTATCTCCTTTAGTTAATCTTTCATCTTTATGTATCCCTCTGTCATAATTACCCCCTTCCCAGCTTTCTTCTCCTCTTCCTCTAACTTCTGTTTTAACCTTTTTTCTCTTTCTTTCCCCTGTTCTTACTGTTTCTTGCTCATGCCCCTTATCCCCTCTTTCAACCTTCCCCACCATCTCCCTATATCTTCCTCATACATCATGTCATTCATCTTGTGACAACCCTGGAGTTGTCTGCTTTACTTGTGTTGTGTTTCAGGCTCCTGTAGGCGGAGTCAGACCTTGGTAATTAACGGGATGTGGCACACCCGGGATTGGCCACTACTTTAGAGGCCTGCACACTGGGCTCTGGTCTCTCATTCACCGGGTATACTCTTTTCTTTGCATTTTGTTCTTTGTAGTATTATTCCTGTAGAATAAATGCATAAATACTGTAACTGCAGAGCTTTGTGCCATTCAGTGTTTCTTGTTGCACATATGAGCCAAGGTGTAACAAGTGGGGGCTCGTCCGAAATCCAGATCCAGGTTTGTTTCTCACTCTTTTCTGTCCTGAGAAAGTAATAGGCCTCTAGTAGGTTAAGTTTCCCCTGGAATAGTGTACTGGTTGCCCAGGGTGTGTGATAACTTTAGAGTGTGAATGAAGTACTTTGAGCTTACATCGGTAACTAATTGCATTACTTATCAGGCACTAATTAGAGGGATTTACCTTTGGAGTTACCTTTCCTGGTAGGAATAGGCAACAGTATCTCTCTCGGGGGGTCTGTTGGTTTGTTATTTTTGTTTGTTATTTTTGTGCATAAACATGATTTGACTTTGTCTTGGGTACACATCCATGTCCGTCTGGTGAGTAACAGCAAAGCTGGGGCTTTACCTGGTCATTGGTTTTGTGTTTAAAACACCTGTCATGAAATGCATGAAGACTAGGGTCTATAGAAGGTAGTTAGCATTGGTTAGGCAGATAGTCAGGGGAAAGGTATTCCAAAGGTGATGATAGATATAGATGATATAGGTGATGATATATATATATATATATATGGGTTGGTTCTTTTGAAAAGATGGCTACCATGGAGGAATTTGTGCAGTTTCCAAGTGTGGAGGTGCTAGGAAAATGTACCAGGGAGCAGTTGCTAAAAATTGCAGAGCATTATGAAATAGAACGGTTCACAAGGAAGTAATGTACTCTACTTTAAAGGCCCAGTTAGGACAGGTTGGTTTTTCCCCCCTTCGGTTTGTTCCAGAGATGAGGTTGTTGCTGAAGAGGAAGTAGCTGGTAGATCAAGGTTAGAGGGCAGTCCTTTATGACTTTGGTGACATAACAGTTGAACAGAAGACAGAAATTATGTTGCTACATCACTAACAGGAAAGTGAATCACGTGCCCATGAAGAGCGAGTTCATGCCAGGGATCAAGAATGGGAGTTTGAATGATTAAATGTAACTACTAAGCCGCGTGAGGTTGAACTGGAGCTGATTAAAGAGCGTGAGTTATATCCATTTTTGCCAGCAGTGTCCACAGATACTTTTGATGTAGTTTATATTTTAAGGTTACTACCAACATTTTGTGAGAAGGATGTGGGTAATTTCTTTTCTTTTTGAACGGTTAAGTCAAGCATGCCAGTGGACTGATGTAGAGATGTTGTTCTTGCAATGTGGGCTCACAGAGGCTTAGGTCCTATGAAATTGTGCCGGAGGCGATCGCCAGCAGTTCAGGAAACTGAGAAGATCAGAAGAGCAAACGTATGTAGAGCTGGAGCGAGCACTGACCACCCATTTTAATCGCTGGCTTGTAGCTTATGAGAAATGAAATGGAAGATCTTAAGGAATTGGTTCTGTTCAGTTTAAAGATATTCTTCCTAACCGAGTTACTACTTACATAAATGAGCATCAAGCTAGAAAGATGTTGTGTTGGCTAATGAATACTCCTTATCAAAGCAGAACCTGTAACTATTGTCCAGTGGAGGGACACTGGAAGAAGGGTATGCAACTGTTTTTGGCTCCTTTGCATCGTTTTTTGTTGTGCTGCTCTTTAGTTAAGGCACAGGTGTCCATGGGAGTCCGGCCATCATTCCTGGTTCCAGGAGTGGCGATCATCCTAGGGAATGATCTGGCTGGAAACAAATTACGGCCTGATATACTGCCTTCACTGGTAGGTTGTTCTACCTGACTGATGAGGGGACCTGTTGACCGAGAGGTATTTTCAGCATGTGCAGTAACCCGAGCACAGACTGGTAAAGAGAAAACAAATTGAAGTTATATCTGACGATGTTGTGTGGCTGCCTATTGTTCCTTTGTCTGTCTCTCTTAGTGATTTGATTAACCAGCAGCAAGACGATCCTTCTCTATCAGAGCTTCTCTCTCAGCTTCGCCCATCCAGTGAAAGTCCAGTTCAGCCCACGGGTATTTCCTACAAGATGGTGTAGTATATTCCCTTAGCTAATAGATATCCATAGCACAGATACAAACAATGAATGGTATTTTAATATCCAGCTAATGACTTTCTCTAGCATAGGTATAGATCATAATGACATGTTAATATCTTAAGGCGCCTTGCATCTTAAGTTCAAACGTTTAAGTGTTGTCTCCAGATGTGTTCAGTGTGTTTCTCTTCGTCTGAACTAACCTTGAACTGCCTATGGAATAATGAGAGGAGAGAGGGTTTTCAGCGGGTCCTTAAATCTTAAGGTAGGAAACATTCCAAAATTTAGGCAGAAAGTGACGTCATTATACACTCCTGATCAAAATCTTAAGACCAGTTAAAAAATTGCATGAATTTGCATTTTGCACTGTTGAATCTTAGGAACGTTCTAAGTAGAGTTTCAAAATGCAAAAAGAAGAAATGGGAACAAGAGCCCAAAAGTTGTGAGAAGGCAATTTATTGAAAACAACAATTCAACTGAAGTACGCTGTTCATCAGCTGATCAAAAGTTTAAGACCACAGCTAAAAAAAATAAAACAGAAATTAAAGTGTCAAAAACTGACTCTGTAATGAGTAGCTCCACCATTATTGTTGATCACTTCAAAAATTTGTTTTGTCATGCTTGATGCAAGTGTTTTCAAAAGGCTAGTGCGAATGTTGCGCCAAGTGGTGAAGATGGTAAAGGGCATCCACTGTCTGGAACTGAAGTCCATTTTTGTAAACTTCCCTTGCCATCCATCCCCAAATGTTGTCAATTGGATTAAGATCAGGGGAACACGCAGGAAGGTCCAAAAGAGTGATATTATTCTCCTGGAAAAAAACCTTAGTCAGACGGGCATTGTGAATTGGAGCGTTGTCCTGCTGAAAAACCCAGTCGTTACCACACAGACGAGGGCCCTCAGTTATGAGGGATGCCCGCTGAAACATCTCCACACAGCCAGCTGCTGTTTGACACCCCTGCACAACCTGGAGCTCCATTGTTCCATTGAAGGAAAAAGCACCCCAGATCATGATGGCGCCCCCTCCACTGTGCTGCGTAGAAAACATGTCAGGTGGCATCTCCTTGTCATGCCAGTAACGTTGGAAGCCATCAGGACCATCAAGGTTACATTTTTTCTCGTCAGAGAATAAAACTTTCTTCCACCTTTGAATGTCCCATGTTTGGTGCTCCCTTGCAAAGTCTAAACGGGCAATGTTGAGGCGTTGAAGGAGACGTGGGCTTTGAAGATGTTTCTTGTTTTTGAAGCCCTTCCTTCGCAGATGCCGCCTGATGGTTATTGGGCTGCAGTCAGCACCAGTAATGGCCTTAATTTGGGACGAGGATCGTCCCTTGTCTTGACGGACAGCCATTCGGATCCTCCGGCTCAGCGCCGGTGAGATTTTTTTGGGTCTACCACTTGATTTCTTTGTTCCATAACCCTGAGGATCTTTTAAGTAATGCAAAATGTCTTACTGCGTCCAACCTCAGCAGCAATGTCACGTTGTGAGAGGCCTTGTTTATGCAGTTCAACAATCCTACCACGTTCAAAGACGGTGAGTTTTTTGGCCTTTGCCATCAAGAGATCTTCACAGTATGATTACTTGACAGGAAATGACATGGAATCCAAATTTTGCAGAGATTTTGGCTTTTAAAGGCTGTGGTCTTAAACTTTTGATCAGCTGATGAACAGCTTATTTGAGTTAAATTGTTGTTTTCAATAAATTGCCTGCTCACAACTTTTGGTCTCTTGTTCCCATTTCTTATTTTTGCATTTTGAAGCTCTACTTAGAACCTTCCTAAGATCCAACAGTGCAAAATGCAAATTCATGCAGTTTTTTAACTGGTCTTAAGATTTTGATCAGGAGTGTATGTTACAGAGAGGAGTTTAAAAGTCTTATGGCCTGGGGGATGAAACTGTCTCTGAGCCTGGTGGTGCGGGCCCGGATACTGCGGTACCGTCTGCCAGATGGCAGCAGGCAAAAATGTTTATGGCTGGGTTGAAAGGGGTCTTTAATTATCCGGCTGCTCTTCTTCCTGCACCGCTGGGTGTAGAGGTCCTCTATGGATGGTAGCGCTGTCCTGGTGATGTGCTGGGCAGACTTCACCACCCTCTGTAAAGCCTTATGGTTCAGGGCGGTGCAGCTGACATACCAGGCGTTGATGCAGCCAGTCAGGATGCTCTCTATGGTGCATCTGTAGAAGACACCCCATTCGTGATGTGTCGTTCGTGAACAATTCGTTCATTTTCTCGTGGCCACGCATCGGGACTGATGCATAGGCTCAGTCAAGGAAACAGAAAGGATTCGTTCATCTCCCGACTGGGGCTTTGTATGAGTCTTTGGATCCTTTTTCACTTGACCTGCATTGGTTTAGTAGAGTAAACAGTTACCTCATTCCCTTTCGCATGACCACTGTTTTAGAAAGACGTGACTGATATTCGTTCACAAGTCATACTGACTGGTTTCGTTATTTTCACTTTACATTTACACTTACCGTTCAGTGCAGCGTAATTGTTTGCCGTGATTTAATTCCCCTTTTACCAGGTGTACTCTTGAGAACTCTCTCCCCTCTGGATTTCTTTCTTTCCATACATCACTGTCCTTTCATACTTTTTAGTTTTTCTAATACCTCTTGTGTCATTTTTAAATGCATGTTCTTTGACACATCCAGTTTCTCACACCACACATTAAAATCCCCCACTTTCATACAGTTGTCATCACACATTGATCCCATCTTTTCAAACATCACCTTTCTTTCTCCTCATTTGGCGCATACACATTTACCAGCTTAAAGCCTTCATTCATATATTCAAATTTGAGTCCTATCATCCTTCCATCCCCCTCATCATCACTCTTTTTATTAATATCGCTACCCCCTTGCATTCCCATCACCATTGTTTGCATATACTTCTCCTCTCCATTCATTCTCCACCTCCCTCATACATCTCTTGTCCCTGTGTGTTTCCTGTAAACATATATCAAAATCGCTCGTCCCATATATCTGTTCCCTTTTGTTTTTGTTTTTTAGCCCCCTTGCATTTATTGAAATAATTGTTAACATTATAAGTAGTGTTTTTGTTTTCATTTTTTGTTCTTGCTCTTACTTATCTTGCTAATCCTCTTGTGCCTCTTGGTGTTCTGTCTCTTCCTTATTAGACTAATTTCCTCCATTAACTCCATGTCAGTCTTGGATCCTACCGTTTGTGACGTGCGGGTGTCCTCTCCAGACCCGGTGGGAGATACTCCACTCTGCACTTCTCTCCTCTCTTCTGTCTTCCTGTCGCCGTGCTGCCTCCTCTCCTTTGGCCCCAGGTCCGCATTCTCCACTCCGCCTCTCCGTCCTTTTGTCGAGCCCTTCTCCTTCGTCCTCACCGTCTGCGCATCTCTCCTCCCCTCTGCAGCCGCCGCCGCGTCATTCCTTCGCCCTCTCTCCTTGCTTGACTCCTGGTCTCATTTCTCCTCTCTGCCCCTCTTCCCTTTGGTCGTCTCCATCTGCACCCACTCTCCATCCCGCACGCGACTTTCTTCATAGTGTCCTCCTCCCTTTCCCTCCTCTCTCGCAGCCGCCCTCTCATCCCTGCCATGTTTCCCTCTCCCTGTACGTGTTCCTCCTCTATGCTTTCCATTCCCTCCGAGTGACCCTCCTCACTGCTCTCACTCTCGCTCCCCCCCTCACTCTCGTTCACCTCCTCCCCCTTCCCTTCTTCGGTCTCACTCCTATTGCACCTGCACTCCTCCGTCCGGTTCCTGCATAGATCACATTTTTTTACATCTTTGCCGCATTCCCTGGCGAAGTGCCCCTGTACTCCACACCTGTGACATTGAAACTCAGGGCACTCTCATCAGGTGCCCCGACTGAATACACATCCTGCACACTCTGTCCTGCTTATCGTGAATCACCCTGAAATATTCCGCCCCTAGCGCTGTGCTGAATTTAGACGAGTACGGCAGATTGAAGTTGATTATTAAATTTAACTTTAAGGAACCGTGTCCCATCCGCAACATTTGTCCCCGGCCACATCCTCCTCCTAATCGGGGATGCAGCCGACACACCCTATATCTGTAGCTTCTCCAGTTTTTCCTGGTCCTCAACGTAAAATGGCAGGTTCATAAATGACACCACCAGCTCGTCATTGACAATCTCCCTGGCGTGCACCCTGGTTTCACCCATCTTGAACCCCTCCATCAACCTTTCTTGGCATCTTGGGTGGCTCATGGTCATCTCAAATTTGTTTTCAGTTAAGTACCTGCAACCCAGCAGCCCTCCACACAACTCGCGCACACACCTCATCAGATCCATCGCCGTTGTCACGCTCTCACCCTCTGCCTCAACCACCAGAGTTAGCTTTCTCCCATCTCTTAACACTTCTATGCTTTGTTTGTTCAGAACTGTGTCATTATTTTCCTCCTTGTTCTCTCCGCTGAGGAGAGCATCACTGCCCCCTCGCTCCTTTTTTCCTTCCGCCATTTCGACCGGCATCGAGACCCCCTTACAGTGCGTCAATGCCACGGGGGAACACGTAGTGTCAACAAAACAATCTCAAGTCTATTGTCCGGTTGGATTGATTCAAACTGAATAAAGTCTCCGCTGCTGGGTTGCCGTCGCGCTCTGATGCGACTTCCCAGTGGTCCGTTCAGGTTAGTGTGGCCGTAGACTACTGAGGCCACCCTCTGAGCCTCATTTATACATGTAAATATGTCAAGTAAAAGTGGAAAAAAGCTTACAGCACCTGGTATTCCCAGGCAGTCTCCTATCCAAGTACTAACCAGGCCCGACCCTGCTTAGCTTCCGAGATCAGACGAGATCGGGCGTATTCAGGTTGGTGTGGCCGTAAGCGAATGAGTCCACCCTCTGAACCTTGTTTATACGTCATGTAAAAGCTTACAACACCTGTTATTCCCAGGCAGTCTCCCATCCAAGTACTAACCAGGCCCGACCCTGCTTAGCTTCCGAGATCAGACGAGATCGGGCATATTTTTTTTTTAATCTTTTTTATTATCAGAAATATATTCCATTTTATGCAATTATGCATTCATTTATACGTATATCAATACAAATAAATGAAAACAATCCCACAAATTAAACCACCCTCAGAAGCCGCACAAACAATTAACTAAACACACTTTCTCTTTTAAATTAAAAAAAATAAGAACCAGACAGCAGAAGCAGTATCTTATCCCGAATACACTTACCCTCGAAATTAAACTGCCCCTCAGTCCCAAAGCGCAAACCGAACAGCTAAACACAGAATCTTTTAACCTCGACCATTTACCCACAAAATAATCCACCCCTCATTCGAAAAACCACACAAAACCAAAATCCCACACAAAACTCCCTCACTCTCCCACCTCCAAAATTAAGCCACCCCCTTTAAACCAGCCAAATCAACCCCAAACAGTGCCCTGCTCAGTCATCCATACAATTCCATTCTCATACAGCATTCGTAAGTGTCTTTTCCATTCATTCACAAACAGCCTCCATACATCCAACTTTCTCCTTTCATACAGTGCAAACTTGCGTCTGTTAAAAATCGCCCTCCTTGCGAACCCAAGGATCATGTTGATCTTTTTCCAATTTTTATATTTCCTATTCACTCCCAAGAGTACAGACAATTCCCAACCCCGATCCACCCAGCAGTCTCCCACACTGCACCCTCCCAGCAGCCCCTTGATTTTTCCCCAGAATTCTGCTAGCTCGCAACAATACACAAAAATATGATGAAGTCTTCATCCCTCCTTTCACACACCATACACGTCCTCCCATACACTCCCCTGAGCATTTGGTGCAGGATGATGCATGTGAAAATCCTCCTGTGCCTTCTCTTGAAATCAAGATTGAATATTGCATGCGGTGTGTGCGGTATGTCAATATACTTCCACAAAATGTTGGGTGTAATGTCCGGATATGTGTCTGTCCATTTACTCTCGCATGTGGGTTTTTGCACTCTGTTTCAATGCATGCTTATACCAAATCTTTGTTGTGATATCAGCAATGGCGTGTGTCTCCCCCCCCCAGGCGCAGGGAGATTCCCACCGCATCATCCTGCCCAACCCTCCCCTTATTTCTAAACCCGTCCCCCCATTCACTCATCACACTCCCTTCCACTCTCTCCAACACTTTCACAATCACTTCCCTCCTATATGTTATCCCCTTCTCTCTCACTATCCTAATCACTCTTTCTTTATCCCATCTCCCTCCCCTGTCGACTAGATCTCCCACCCGCTTCAGCCCCGCCCTTTCAAGAGCCACGCTCTTGATGACCCCTTTGCCTCCCTGTTTAAAATATGGGCTGGAGAGGAACGGCAGCCTCATCACAGACGCTCTTGACTCGCATACGAGTGTGGTCTTATCAAATAGCAGGAACCACGCGTTGAGCACCTCCTGGAAGAACCGCGGCAGATGTGCATATGCCGCTGCGTCCTGAATCTGCAACAAATTGTCTTTACTCAAGAGACCAAATGTGCTCAGCCACTGGCTGAAGTGGCCTTTCCAGGCCGCCTCCCGACTTGCATCCCTAAATTTACCTATCAATTTAGTTCGTAACGCAGTTCTTTTTGCGAGTACGTCCATCAATCCTAGCCCACCCTGATCTTTGACCCTTATCAGCGTTCTATGCGCAATACTGGCTGCTTTGCTCCTCCAAATAAAGTCTCTAACGACTTTTGCAATCTTCTGCTCAGCCCAAGTCGGAAGCGCACAAGTGCTCAATGCATGGTTCACCTGCGACAAAACTAGAGCATTGGTGAGACGGCCACCCTTCCCCTTAAAAGCAAACCCCTAGCCCTCCACATACACAGGGTCTTTTGCATACGTCCAATAACATCTTTCCACGTCAAATCATCGCATTCATTCTCATCACTTCCAACATACACTCCGAGCACTTTTCTTTTATTCTCTACTACTTTGAATCCCCATTTGTTATTTAGATCTTTGTTCCTACCCATCCTCATTATTTCAGACTTTTCCCATATTAATTTTTGCTCCTGAAGCTCTCATAAGTTTCTATATGTTTCAACACTATATCTACATCACTCTCACTTTTAACCATTACATTAATATCATCCGCATACTGCATTACGCAAATTTTTCCCTTACCTATTCCACACACTCTTTTATCATTAGCAATTAAAGCCGCCAACGGCTCCGCCACCATGCTGTAGAGCAGTGCTGACATTGGGCAGCCCCGCCTCACTGACCTCTTGACATCAAAAGAGTCAGTCAGAACACCTTAACACTTTATTTTACTCTTAGCCCCCCATAAAGCAATCCCACCCACCCCCTTAATTCAAGATTTTTGTTATCTCCCTTATTTTTATAAAAAATCGTGAATATGCCTAATCCCATACTCTCAGGGAGCCAGCCTGTTTTCTCTACATACTTGCAGAGTTTTTCAACCACCGGAGCCAGAATTTCCTTAAAGCCGACGTAAAACTCGGCTGTCAGACCATCACTCCCCGGGCTCTTATTTTTGTTTAGTCCATCAATAGCACTATATATCTCTTGTACAGAAAATTCACAATCGCACCAAACACTATCCTCCCTACTTAAAGTTTTCTTTAGTGCCTCTAAGGCCTCTCCTACACTATCTTTATCACATGCATCTTTTTTAAATAAACACTCATAATAATCCCTAACTACTTTTAATATCTCTTCCTTATCAGTTACTATTTGACCATTATTATCTAATACTTCCTTTATCTCAGTTTTATTTTGTTTTTGTTTTTCCAAACCCAGGAAAAAGGCTGTGCTCCTTTCCCCTTCGTACATATATTGAATCCTGCTTCTAATAGCAGCCCCTCTACACTTTGCTACCTGTAAGGCACTCAATTTTTCTTTTAAATCCACATATTTTTCCGTACATATATTACCCTCCTCATCTAACAGTTTCATTTCCTCATTTAGTTGTTTTCTCAAATGATCCTCCTCTGCATTTTCCCTTTTCCTTTTTTCTATACCATACCTGACACATTTGTTTTTAATTCTTATTTTCACACTCTCCCACCACACACTCATATTCTCATCATCATTCCATTCATCCATCATTCTCTTCATAAAAAACCCCATGCTCTTCATAAACACAACTTCTCCCAAAAAGCTGGCATTAAAACACCAAGGCCTCTGGTTAACACTCCCTTCCCTCCCTCCCACCTCTAACCTAATCCCTGCATGGTCACTCCAAGTATTATTAATGTATTCCACACTCTTAATTAATTTAACTTTTCTACTTTGTACTAACGCAAAGTCAATTCTACTCTGTTTAAGAGTATTTGCAACAAGTTGCCTTCTTGAAAAAACCCTTTTCCACGGGTGTAGGACTCTCCATATGTCAACCAATTGATTGTTCTCCATTAAATCCCTAAGGGTTCGCCTAGTGCTGTCCCCTTTAAATGTA
>NC_084966.1:14445541-14450541 GCF_949316205.1 Platichthys flesus
CTGCTAAGCTTCCGAGATCAGACGAGATAGGGCTTATTCAGGTTGGTGTGGCAGTAAGCGAATGAGTCCACCCTCTGAACCTTATTTATATAAGTAAATACGTCAGGTTAAAGTGGAAAAAAGCTTACAGCACCTGGTATTCACAGGCAGTCTCCCATTCAGGTACTAACCAGGCCTGACCCTGCTTAGCTTCCGAGATCAGACGAGATCGGGCGTATTCTTTTTTTTTTTTTATCTTTTTATTATTTTCCAGTTCACACATTTACAGCAAGCTATAACACAGGGTATTATTTACATAAATCATCTCTGAGAAAAAAACCTTTTACAAACCCAACTTAATCCCCTTCTCTTGTCCATCCTACACAAACACTCACTCAATTCTAATGCTTACAGGACAAATGTTACGTCAAATTAAAGAATACAGCTCAATCTGCATGCCCCAGTCTTTTCACCAGTTAAACAATATCTCCCCTCCCTCCCCTTCAGAAATTAATTTACTCCCACTCACAAAGAAACTCTCCGCCTTCTCCCCTCCATACTTATACATCAAGTTAACATCTCTTTTCATGATTGATTTAAACAAACTTTTTATTTTCACTTTCCGCCCCTCAAAGTGTGCGTAGTTCCTCCTGCAGACGACCGCGAGTCTGGCATGGCTCAAAACAAAATTCATTAGACAAAAATTAACGTCTTTTCTTTTTTCAAACGTACCAAACAAAAACATTGTCCTCCACCCTCCCTCCAAGTCCAGCTCAGCAGCCCAGTTTTCTTTCAAAAGTGCTTTTAAAAACTCAAAGAAATCAACTAACTCCCCACAGTCCAAAAAATAATGTAAAAAACTCTCATGACCACTTTTGCAAACATCACACATCGCATTTACATCATTATTAATCTTATTTAGCACCACGTTTGTATAAATCCTATTGTGTCTAATTAAGAAATCGTTGTTCTCACACTCTATACTATTATACCTTATCCCCATATTTGACCATATTTTCTTTACATTCATACCCACAAACACCCTGCTCCACACTTTCTCAGCTGCCGGCTCCTTCATCACATCCCCTATCAACCATCTGTATACTTTCTTCACACTCATATCTCCCATTTTAATCTTTTTCTCATTCTCCATCACATATAGCTCAGGCATGCTTGTCTCTCCCTTCACCACACATTCACTTTTGATGATCTTGGCCCACTCTAAGTGTATACTTGTTTTAATCTTTTCATATATTTTATTTATTTTCTCTCTATTTTCCATCCCCTCGAGCTCACATACCTGATCATATATGCAATTATTTCTTAAGAATCCTGGGATGACCTCATAAATGATGTCCTTTATTTGTCTAATCCCTCCTTCTATGAATTTGGGCTCATACAATGTTTTGCCATTGTGTTTAATTTTTTCGTTTAGAAACAGGGGCAGTTTTACCAACGGTTGTATCCTCTCACATTCATATTGCATCTTAGGTAAGAATTTCCTCCAGGCTTCAAAGACCTCTCTATAAAATTCTGGTATAGTTGTCGTCATTGACTGCTTTAGGCCCATGTACCACACATACTGTCCTATGCCACCCACATCATTCATATATTTCTCCATGAAATCCTTCCACCCATATTTATATCTTCCCACAATATATTTCTTCACCGTTTTAATCCTTACTGCTGTCTTTTTTGTTTCTATATCCAATAAATTCAGCCCTCCTTCACACCTCTTTCCCACGAGTGTCCCCTGTGCAATCTTAACCCCCTTCCCCTCCCATATAAAATCACACACAATTTTGTTAAGGTCATTTTTAACCCACATTGGCATTTCTAATACAGACAACACATACACACAGCCTGATAGTAGCAAACTATTAACCACTGTCACCTTTCCCTTTAACCTGAGCTTCCTTGCCTTCCACCTCCCACATACAGTTTTTATTTTGTTGATGACTCCTGTCCATGTTGCCTTAGTTGCCTCTGTAGTTTCAACACCTAAATATATGCCCAACACTTTAATATACCTATCCTCCACCCTTAAACCTACTTCCTCTCTCTCTACGTTGCCTATATACATTATTTCAGATTTTTCTTTATTTATTCTAGCGCCCGAAGCTCTCCCATATATCTCTGCTAATTCTAGCACCCTTTTCACACTGTTCCCATCCCTCACTGTTACTGTTGTGTCGTCTGCATATTGATTTATTGTATGCACGCTCCCAGATGGTAGTTGTATTCCCCGAACTCTTGCGTCCTTTTTAATTAGTAAGGCCAGGGGCTCAGCCACAATGGCATAGAGCAATGCCGATAGTGGACATCCCTGCCTTATCGATCTCCCTAGACAAAATCTGTCAGTCAGCACTCCATTTACTTTGACACAGCTCCTTGCACCCTCGTACAACCTCCTCACCCACCCCACTAATCTCTCTCCAAATCCAAATCTCACCAGTGATCTAAATAAAAACTCATGCTCCACCCTATCAAACGCTTTATTCCAGTCTATAGCTAACGCTATTCCCCCGGCCCCGTCTCTCTTCATGAATTCTATTGTATCCCTAACTGTCGCTATTGTGTCAGCTATATCCCTACCTGGTATACTATAACTTTGAGATGTTTTAATTATATCCCCTATCACTCGTTTTATTCTGTTAGCCAACACCTTGGTCAAAATTTTGTAATCTACATTTAGCAGACTTATAGGCCTATAATTCTGCAAGTCTAGTTTACTTCCTTTCTTCTTAAACACTAAGGTAATCACACCTTCTACCATCCTACCCTGCACTATCCCTGTTTTCTCAGTCTCCCTGAACACCTCTACTAAAATAGATGCCATCTGCTCCTTATATACTTTATAAAATTCAATCCCTATCCCATCACTCCCAGGACTCTTCCCGCTCTTCAGGCCCTCTATCGCCTCCATCACCTCACTCCTATTTATATCTCTGTCACACCATTCACTATCATCCACACTCAGCTTGCTTTCTACACTTTCCAGTACCTCCACTATACTGTCCTCCTCTAATCCACCTCTCTGATATAACTCCCCATAAAACTCTTGCACCCTCTCCAGTATGGCCACATAGTCTGCTACTACCTCCCCCTCCTTATTCCTGATTTCGTGTATATATGTCCTGCTTTGTTTGCTTTTTTCTAGTCCCAGAAAATACGCTGTGCACCTTTCTCCCTCCAGCGCATATTTTGCCTTGCTCCGTAAAATTGCTCCTCTACATTTCTCTGCCTCTTATCCCTGAAGTTCCATCTTTGCCTCTATATAATTCTCCATGCTGTAACCTTCATCATTCTCCGCTTTACTCAGCTCCCCCCTCAGTCTTTCCCTCAACTCCTTCTCTTTCTTCATCATTTTCACTTTTCTTTTCTTACTGTACCAAATGCTTATTGATTTAATCTTATTCTTCACCTTCTCCCATATCTCCCCAATCTGAGTATCTGCCCTATTGGCAACGTATTCTTTAATTTTCTCATTCTCCATATCTAATAACTCCCTAATCTGTTGTTTATATTCGCCCTCTTCAATATAACCTGCATTCAAAATCCACATCCCTCCCCCTATCTCCTCTCTCCCTACTTTAATTCTGAATCTCACCCCGTCGTGGTCACTCAGTGCATTTATTTCATGTCTTATTCTGTCTATATGTTTTATATTCTCTCCCTGTGTTAAAACCAAATCTATCCTGCTTTGTTTCAATACACCATCCCTCATTTGTCTCCTGGTGAATTCCCTCCTCTCTGGATTCTCATATCTCCACACATCTACTAAATTTTTGTCCTTCATCATGTCCAACAAGTTCTCCCTCGATTTTTCCCATCTGAACACTACACCTTGCCCTATATCTAGCCTGCTACATTTAGTATTAAAGTCCCCAACTATTATACATCTTCCAATCACTAGCCCTTTCAGCTACGCTATTATAATTCTTTTATCTATTTCTATATTCGGAACATATATATTAATTAGTCTAAACAACACATTTTGATACTTAAACTCTATTACTATTATCCTCCCTGTCCTATCTTTATACATCTCTTTTATCTCATCTACCCTATGTTTTTTAATCATTATAGCCACCCCTCTTGCATTCTTAGCCCCGTTATTATAATAAATCCCCCCCCCCCACACCTCCCTCACCTCCATAACTTTTACGTCATCCCAATTTGTCTCCTGTATGCATAGGATGTCACTTCTATATATATTTAAAAGTGACCTCAGTTTGCCTCTGTCCCTTAAACCATTCACATTAACAGAAGTTACTGTGGTCATGAGAGCTAAAAGAAAGAAAATATTTAAACCACAAACTAAAGCAAGACTCACATGCCAGACCGCTGTCCTTTATTCTCTCCCCGTGTCTTCTCCTCCTCTGCTTTCCTTTTGGCGGTCAGTCCCTGTTCTTTTTTCTTCTTCCCTCTCTTTTGTCCTCTGCCCTCCTTTCTTTGCTCCTCGTCCATTTTTTCCACCTGTTGTTCTGATCTCCCTTGTTCATCGTCTGTAGCCTCCGCCGCATCATCGTCCTCCGCTTTTCCCCCCTGCTCCATCAGCTGTTCGTACCGTCTTTCTCAACACTGTCGCCGCTGTCAGATCTATACCGCCCTTCCCGTTCTCTTTCAGCTTCCTCGTTCCCACCTTCCGCCTTCTCTTCAGCTCCCCTTCCGTCATCGCTCTCTCCGTCTTTCTCCTCCATCTGTTCTCCTCTCTCCTCTTCCTCCTCTCTCGCCGCTGCGTTTTGTTCCTCACACTCCCGCGCATAATGCCCAGTCTTCTGGCACCTGAAGCACTTGAAATCAGGGCACTCCCTGAAGATGTGTCCTGGCTTGATGCAGAGTCGGCACACCCGCACCTGTCGGTCGTGTATTACCCTAAAGTACCTCTGAGTGTCTCTAACTTGGTCGAGTACGGGAGTGATCTACCTGCTCATTGAAGCGGACTTTTAAAAATCTTGTCCCGTCCACAATCTCCGTCCCCGGCCACTTGCGCCGTTTGATAGCCGATATTGGCCGTA
>NC_084966.1:14463041-14465541 GCF_949316205.1 Platichthys flesus
GCTTAGCTTCCGAGATCAGACGAGATCGGGCGCATTCAGGTTGATGTGGCCGTAAGCGAATTAGTCCACCCTCTGAACCTTATTTATTCATGTAAATACGTCAGGTAAGAGTGGAAAAAAGCTTACAGCACCTGGTATTCACAGGCAGTCTTCCATTCAAGTACCAACCAGGCCCGACCCTGCTTAGCTTCCGAGATCAGACGAGACCGGGAGTATTCAGGTTGGTGTGGCCGTAAGCGAATGAGTCCACCCTCTGAACCTTATTTATACATGTAAATACGTCAGGTAAAAGTGGAAAAAAGCTTACAGCAGCTGGTATTCCCAGGAAGTCTCCCATCCAAGTACTAACCAGGCCCGACCCTGCTTAGCTTCCGAGATCAGACGAGATCGGGCGCATTCAGGTTGGTGTGGCCGTAAGCGAATTAGTCCACCCTCTGAACCTTATTTCTACATGTAAAAACGTCAGGTAAGAGTGCAAAAAAGCTTACAGCACCTGGTATTCCCAGGCAGTCTCCAATTCAAGTACTAACCAGGCCTGACTCTGCTTAGCTTCCGAGATCAGACGAGACCGGGCGTATTCAGGTTGGTGTGGCCGTAAGCGAATGAGTCCACCCTCTGAACCTTTTTTATACATGTATATACGTCAGGTAAAAGTGGAAAAAAGCTTACAGCACCTGGTATTCCCAGGCAGTCTCCCATCCAAGTACTAACCAGGCCCGACCCTGGTTAGCTTCCGAGATCAGACGAGATCGGGCGTATTCAGGTTGGTGTGGCCGTAAGCGAATGAGTCCACCCTCTGAACCTTATTTATACATGTAAATACGTCAGGTAAAATTGGAAAAAAGCTTACAGCACCTGGTATTCCCAGGCAGTCTCCCATCCAAGTACTAACCAGGCCCGACCCTGCTTAGCTTCCGAGATCGGGCGCATTCAGGTTGGTGTGGCCGTAAGCAAATGAGTCCACCCTCTGAACCTTGTTTATACGTCAGGTAAAAGCTTACAGCACCTGGTATTCCCAGGCAGTCTCCCATCCATGTACTAACCAGGCCCGACCCTGCTTAGCTTCCGAGATCAGACGAGATCGGGCGAATTCAGGTTGGTGTGGCCGTAAGCGTTTGAGTCCACCCTCTGAACCTTATTTATACATGTAAATACGTAAGGTAAAAGTGGAAAAAAGCTTACAGCACCTGGTATTCCCAGGCAGTGTCGTAGAATTTTCACTATAGTCAAGCACAAGTCATTGCAATTGTTCTTTCTGGTAGTTTAATTCAGCATCTGCAGATGGGCATCATTGTACAAGACCATGGCAAAGATTTCATACAATGAGCAATGACATACAGAACACACATCCCTCTTATACAGTTACAAGCTCCTCCTGGAGAGGAACACATGTTATCAATTAACCTCTTTGATCCTTAGAAATAGGTAATCAGTATCCTGTCTTCTACTTGGTCTCACGCGCCATGAGTCTAACATCTGTTTTCAAGGATCGCTTATCAGTGTTTTACAACCCACTTACATCCCCCTCCCTGTGAAGTGTTTGTTAAGTGACCCTGTAAGTTAGGAAGTAATATAACCATCAATTGCTTAAGCAAAACACCCTGATTCCTAAGGGACTGCATTTGCTCATCTTTCTATACATCAAAGTAGTTCCTTCCATCAATCAATGCCCAAATGGTAAAATTCCTGTCACAATTCCCCACTTTGAGACTTCCAGGCTCAACATCCTCTATACAATTTTAAATCATCTCATCATCCTGGAAGGGAAGCGTCCAGGATTGATTAGTTTCAGGAAGTTGAACATACTGCCCAATCATAGACTTAATGAGGGAAGTTACCATAGTCTTAACACAAGGAACAATAAAACATGCAAACAACACTAATACACAAAATGAAATCAGAATAGGCGTCAAAAATTTCAACAGTACATTTTTCCAACCTGTTAACCATGACCCCCAATTCCATCCTTCAGGAATTTGAGAGTCTTTGCTCTTTTGTTCAAACAATAGGTCATTTAAGTGGGAAACTATATGCGTCATATTATCAGAAATGTCAGGTATGTATGTGCAGCAATCTGTCCCAATTATGTGGCAAACCCCCCCTTGACTTGCGAGCATCAAATCCAAAGCCACTCTATTCTGCAGAGCCACATTCCTGATACCCTGAATACTGGGAGAAAGAGATAAGAAACCTGCCCCCACTAGGGCTGTTAGATTTTCCAGTTCCATAGCAATCCCATCTATCTTGTGTGCGTTGTTCATAGTTCCCCACCAAGGGAAGAATCCTCCGAATCCTTTCTCTCCTGGAGACACTCTTACTGTGGAACGCTTATGTCTGGATGGCACATAATAGTGAGTATAATCTGTATGGAAGTGGGTGAGGTTAGATGACAAGGTAACAGAAAGCACTAATCTGGCAATATAACAAGTCCCACACCACCCCGGTCGGAGTGACTGGTAAACATTGTCTAGTAAAACAAACAGTGCCTAACTGTCCGTTG
>NC_084966.1:14478041-14480541 GCF_949316205.1 Platichthys flesus
CAGTTAAAAGTGGAAAAAAGCTTACAGCACCTGGTATTCCCGGGCAGTCTCCCATCCAAGTACTAACCAGGCCCGACCATGCTTAGCTTCCGAGATCAGACGAGATCGGGCGAATTCAGGTTGGTGTGGCCGTAAGCGAATGAGTCCACCCTCTGAACCTTATTTATACATGTAAATACGTCAGGTAAAATTGGAAAAAAGCTTACAGCACCTGGTATTCCCGGGCAGTCTCCCATCCAAGTACTAACCAGGACCGACCCTGCTTAGCTTCCGAGATCAGGCGTATTCAGGTTGGTGTGGCCGTAAGCGAATGAGTCTACCCTCTGAAACTTATTTATACATGTAAATACGTCGGGTAAAAGTGGAAAAAAGCTTACAGCACCTGGTATTCCCAGGAAGTCTCCCATCCAAGTACTAACCAGGCCCGACCCTGCTTGGCTTCCGAGATCAGACGAGATCGGGCGCATTCAGGTTGGTGTGGCCGTAAGCGAATTAGTCCACCCTCTGAACCTTATTTATACATGTAAATACTTCAGGTAAGAGTGGAAAAAAGCTTACAGCACCTGGTATTCACAGGCAGTCTTCCATTCAAGTACCAACCAGGCCCGACCCTGCTTAGCTTCCGAGATCAGACGAGACCGGGAGTATTCAGGTTGGTGTGGCCGAAGCGAATGAGTCCACCCTCTGAACCTTATATATACATGTAAATACGTCAGGTAGAAGAAGAAAAAAGCTTACAGCACCTGGTATTCCCAGGCAGTCTCCCATCCAAGTACTAACCAGGCCCAACCCTGCTTAGCTTCCGAGATCAGACGAGATCGGGCGTATTCAGGTTGGTGTGGCCGTAAGCGATTGAGTCCACCCTCTGAACCTTATTTATACATGTAAATACGTCAGGTAAAAGAAGAAAAAAGCTTACAGCACCTGGTATTACCAGGCAGTCTCCCATCCAAGTACTAACCAGGCCCTACCCTGCGTAGTTTCCGAGATCAGACGAGATCGGGCGTATTCAGGTTGGTGTGGCAGTAAGAGAATGAGTCCACCCTCTGACCCTTATTTATACATGTAAATACGTCAGGTAAAAGAAGAAAAAAGCTTACAGCACCTGGTATTCCCAGGCAGTCTCCCCTCCAAGTACTAACCAGGCCCGACCCTGCTTAGCTTCCGAGATCAGACGAGATCGGGCGCATTCAGGTTGGTGTGGCCGTAAGCGAATGAGTCCACCCTCTGAACCTTATTTATACATGTAAATAAGTCAGGTAAAAGTGGAAAAAAGCTTACAGAACCTGGTATTCCCAGGCAGTCTCCCATCCAAGTACTAACCAGGCCCGACCCTGCTTAGCTTCCGAGATCAAACGAGATCGGGGGTATACAGGTTGGTGTGGCCGTAAGCGGACGAGTCCACCCTCTGAACCTTATTTATACATGTAAATACGTCAGGTAAGACTGGAAAAAAGCTTACAGCACCTGGTATTCCCAGGCAGTCTCCCATCCAAGTACTAACCAGGCCCGACCCTGCTTAGCTTCCGAGATCAGACGAGATCGGGCGTATTCAGGTTGGTGTGGCTGTAAGGGAATGAGTCCACCCTCTGAACCTTATTTATACATGTATATACGTCAGGTAAAAGTGGAAACAAGCTTACAGCACCTGGTATTCCCAGGCAGTCTCCCATCCAAGTACTAACCAGGCCCGACCCTGCTTAGCTTCCGAGATCAGACGAGATCGGGCGTATTCAGGTTGGTGTGGCCGTAAGCGGATGAGTCCACCCTCTGAACCTTATTTATACATTTAAATACGTCAGGTAAAAGAAGAAAAAAGCTTACAGCACCTGGTATTCCCAGTGAGTTTCCCATCCAAGTACTAACCAGGCCCGACCCTGCTTAGCTTCCGAGATCAGACGAGATCGGGCGTATTCAGGTTGGTGTGGCCGTAAGCGAACGAGTCCACCCTCTGAACCTTATTTATACGTGTAAATAAGTCAGGTAAAAGTGGAAAAAAGCTTACAGCACCTCGTATTCCCAGGCAGTCTCCCGTCCAAGTACTAACCCGGCCCGACCCTGCTTAGTTTCCGAGATCAGACGAGATCGGGCGTATTCAGGTTGGTGTGGCCGTAAGCGAATGAGTCCACCCTCTGAACCTTATTTATACATGTAAATACGTCAGGTAAAAGAAGAAAAAAGCTTGCAGCACCTGGTATTCTCAGGAAGTCTACCATTCAAGTACTAACCAGGCCGGACCCTGCTTAGCTTCCGAGAACAGGCGAGATCGGGCGTATTCAGGTTGGTGTGTCCGTAAGCGAATGAGTCCACCCTCTGAACCTTATTTATACATGTAAATACGTCAGGTTAAAGTGGAAAAAAGCTTACAGCACCTGGTATTCCCAGGCAGTCTCCCATCCAAGTACTAACCAGGCCCGACCCTGATTAGCTTCCGAGATCAGGCGTATTCAGGTTGGTGTGGCCGTAAGCGAAAGAGTCCACCCTCTGAACCTTATTTATA
>NC_084966.1:14485541-14488041 GCF_949316205.1 Platichthys flesus
TCCCATCCAAGTACTAACCAGGCCCGACCCTTCTTAGCTTCCGAGATCAGACGAGATCGGGCGTATTCAGGTTGGTGTGGCCGTAAGCAAACGAGTCCACCCTCTGACCCTTATTTATACATGTAAATACGTCAGGTAAAAGTGGAAAAAAGCTTACAGCACCTGGTATTCCCAGGCAGTCTCCCATCCAAGTACTAACCGGGCCCGACCCTGCTTAGCTTCCGAGATCAGGCGCATTCAGGTTGGTGTGGCCGTAAGCAAAAGAGTCCACTCTCTGAACCTTATTTATTCATGTAAATACGTCAGGTAAGAGTGGAAAAAAGCTTACAGCACCTAGTATCTACAGGCAGTCTCCCATTCAAGTACTAAACAGGCCCGACCCTGCTTAGCTTCAGAGATCAGATGAGACCAGGCCTATTCAGGTTGGTGTGGCCGTAAGCGAATGAGTCCACCCTCTGAACCTTATTTATACATGTAAATACGTCAGGTAAAAGTGGAAAAAAGCTTACAGCACCTGGTATTCCCAGGCAGTCTCCCATCCAAGTACTAACCAGGCCCGACACTGCTTAGCTTCCGAGATCAGACGAGATCGGGCGTTTTCAGGTTGGTGTGGCCGTAAGCGAATGAGTCCACCATCTGAACCTTATTTATACATGTAAATACGTCAGGTAAAAGTGGAAAAAAGCTTACAGCACCTGGTATTCACAGGCAGTCTCCCATTCAAGTACCAACCAGGCCCGACCCTGCTTAGCTTCCGAGATCAGACGAGACCGGGCGCATTCAGGTTGGTGTGGCCGTAAGCGAATTAGTCCACCCTCTGAACCTTATTTATACATGTAAATACGTCAGGTAAGAGTGGAAAAAAGCTTACAGCACCTGGTATTCCCAGGCAGTCTCCCATCCAAGTACTAACCAGGCCCAGGCCCGACCCTGCTTAGCTTCCGAGATCAGGCGCATTCAGGTTGGTGTGGCCGTTAGCAAATGAGTCCACCCTCTGAACCTTGTTTATATGTCAGGTAAAAGCTTACAGCACCTGGTATTCTTAGGCAGTCTCACATCTATGTTCTAACCAGGCCCGACCCTGCTTAGCTTCCGAGATCAGACGAGATCGGGCGTATTCAGGTTGGTGTGGCTGTAAGCGAATGAGTCCACCCTCTGAACCTTATTTATACATGTAAATACGTCAGGTAAGAGTGGAAAAAAGCTTACAGCACCTGGTATTCCCAGGCAGTCTCCCATCCAAGTACTAACCAGGCCCAGGCCCGACCCTGCTTAGCTTCCGAGATCAGGCGCATTCAGGTTGGTGTGGCCGTTAGCAAATGAGTCCACCCTCTGAACCTTGTTTATACGTCAGGTAAAAGCTTACAGCACCTGGTATTCTTAGGCAGTCTCACATCTATGTTCTAACCAGGCCCGACCCTGCTTAGCTTCCGAGATCAGACGAGATCGGGCGTATTCAGGTTGGTGTGGCTGTAAGCGAATGAGTCCACCCTCTGAACCTTATTTATACATGTATATACATCAGGTAAAAGTGGAAAAAAGCTTACAGCACCTGGTATTCCCAGGCAGTCTCCCATCCAAGTACTAACCAGGCCCGACCCTGCTTAGCTTCCGAGATCAGACGAGATCGGGCGTATTCAGGTTGGTGTGGCCGTAAGCGATTGAGTCCACCCTCTGAACCTTATTTATACATGTAAATACGTCAGGTAAAAGAAGAAAAAAGCTTACAGCACCTGGTATTCCCAGGCAGTCTCCCATCCAAGTACTAACCAGGCCCGACCCTGCTTAGCTTCCGAGATCAGACGAGATAGGGCGTATTCAGGTTGGTGTGGCAGTAAGCGAATGAGTCCACCCTCTGACCCTTATTTATACATGTAAATACGTCAGGTAAAAGAAGAAAAAAGCTTACAGCACCTGGTATTCCAAGGCAGTCTCCCATCCAAGTACTAACCAGGCCCGACCCTGCTTAGCTTCCGAGATCAGACGAGATCGGGCGTTTTCAGGTTGGTGTGGCTGTAAGCGAATGATTCCACCCTCTGAACCTTATTTATAAATGTATATACGTCAGGTAAAAGTGAAAAAAAGCTTACAGCACCTGGGTTCCCAGGCAGTCTCCCATCCAAGTACTAACCAGGCTCGACCTTTGCTTAGCTTCCGAGATCAGAAGAGATCGGGCGTATTCAGGTTGGTGTGGCCGTAAGCGATTGAGTCCACCCTCTGAACCTTATTTATACATGTAAATACGTCAGGTAAAAGAAGAAAAAAGCTTACAGCACCTGGTATTCCCAGGCAGTCTCCCATCCAAGTACTAACCAGGCCCGACCCTGCTTAGCTTCCGAGATCAGACGAGATCGGGCGTATTCAGGTTGGTGTGGCAGTAAGCGAAAGAGTCCACCCTCTGACCCTTATTTATACATGTAAATACGTCAGGTCAAAGAAGAAAAAAGCTTACAGCACCTGGTATTACCAGGCAGTCTCCCATCCAAGTACTAACCAGAAC
>NC_084966.1:14493041-14495541 GCF_949316205.1 Platichthys flesus
ACCAGGCCCGACACTGCTTAGCTTCCGAGATCAGACGAGATCGGGGGTTTTCAGGTTGGTGTGGCCGTAAGCGAATGAGTCCACCCTCTGAACCTTATTTATACATGTAAATACGTCAGGTAAAAGTGGAAAAAAGCTTACAGCACCTGGTATTCACAGGCAGTCTCCCATTCAAGTACCAACCAGGCCCGACCCTGCTTAGCTTCCGAGATCAGACGAGACCGGGCGCATTCAGGTTGGTGTGGCCGTAAGCGAATTAGTCCACCCTCTGAACCTTATTTATACATGTAAATACGTCAGGTAAGAGTGGAAAAAAGCTTACAGCACCTGGTATTCCCAGGCAGTCTCCCATCCAAGTACTAACCAGGCCCGACCCTGCTTAGCTTCCAAGATCAGGCGCATTCAGGTTGGTGTGGCCGTTAGCAAATGAGTCCACCCTCTGAACCTTGTTTATACGTCAGGTAAAAGCTTACAGCACCTGGTATTCTTAGGCGGTCTCACATCTATGTTCTAACCAGGCCCGACCCTGCTTAGCTTCCGAGATCAGACGAGATCGGGCGTATTCAGGTTGGTGTGGCTGTAAGCGAATGAGTCCACCCTCTGAACCTTATTTATACATGTTTATACGTCAGGTAAAAGTGGAAAAAAGCTTACAGCACCTGGTATTCCCAGGCAGTCTCCCATCCAAGTACTAACCAGGCCCGACCCTGCTTAGCTTCCGAGATCAGACGAGATCGGGCGTATTCAGGTTGGTGTGGCCGAAGCGAATGAGTCCACCCTCTGAACCTTATATATACATGTAAATACGTCAGGTAGAAGAAGAAAAAAGCTTACAGCACCTGGTATTCACAGGCAGTCTCCCATTCAAGTACCAACCAGGCCCGACCCTGCTTAGCTTCCGAGATCAGACGAGACCGGGCGCATTCAGGTTGGTGTGGCCGTAAGCGAATTAGTCCACCCTCTGAACCTTATTTATACATGTAAATACGTCAGGTAAGAGTGGAAATAGCTTACAGCACCTGGTATTCCCAGGCAGTCTCCCATCCAAGTACTAACCAGGCCCGACCCTGCTTAGCTTCCAAGATCAGGCGCATTCAGGTTGGTGTGGCCGTTAGCAAATGAGTCCACCCTCTGAACCTTGTTTATACGTCAGGTAAAAGCTTACAGCACCTGGTATTCTTAGGCAGTCTCACATCTATGTTCTAACCAGGCCCGACCCTGCTTAGCTTCCGAGATCAGACGAGATCGGGCGTATTCAGGTTGGTGTGGCTGTAAGCGAATGAGTCCACCCTCTGAACCTTATTTATACATGTATATACGTCAGGTAAAAGTGGAAAAAAGCTTACAGCACCTGGTATTCCCAGGCAGTCTCCCATCCAAGTACTAACCAGGCCCGACCCTGCTTAGCTTCCGAGATCAGACGAGATCGGGCGTTTTCAGGTTGGTGTGGCTGTAAGCGAATGATTCCACCCTCTGAACCTTATTTATAAATGTATATACGTCAGGTAAAAGTGGAAAAAAGCTTACAGCACCTGGGTTCCCAGGCAGTCTCCCATCCAAGTACTAACCAGGCTCGACCTTTGCTTAGCTTCCGAGATCAGAAGAGATCGGGCGTATTCAGGTTGGTGTGGCCGTAAGCGATTGAGTCCACCCTCTGAACCTTATTTATACATGTAAATACGTCAGGTAAAAGAAGAAAAAAGCTTACAGCACCTGGTATTCCCAGGCAGTCTCCCATCCAAGTACTAACCAGGCCCAACCCTGCTTAGCTTCCGAGATCAGACGAGATCGGGCGTATTCAGGTTGGTGAGGCAGTAAGCGAAAGAGTCCACCCTCTGACCCTTATTTATCAATGTAAATACGTCAGGTAAAAGAAGAAAAAAGCTTACAGCACCTGGTATTCCCAGGCAGTCTCCCATCCAAGTACTAACCAGAACCGACCCTGCGTAGCTTCCGAGATCAGACGAGATCGGGCGTATTCAGGTTGGTGTGGCCGTAAGCGCTTGAGTCCACCCTCTGAACCTTATTTATACATGTCAATACGTCATGTAAAAGAAGAAAAAAGCTTACAGCACCTGGTATTCCCAGGCAGTCTCCCATCCAAGTACTAACCAGGCCCGACCCTGCTTAGCTTCCGAGATCAGACGAGAGCGGGCGTATTCAGGTTGGTGTGGCAGTAAGCGAATGAGTCCACCCTCTGACCCTTATTTATACATGTAAATACGTCAGGTAAAAGAAGAAAATAGCTTACAGCACCTGGTATTCCCAGGCAGTCTCCCATCCAAGTACTAACCAGGCCCGACCCTGCTTAGCTTCCGAGATCAGACGAGATCGGGCGTATTCAGGTTGGTGTGGCCGTAAGCGAATGAGTCCACCCTCTGAACCTTATTTATACATGTAAATAAGTCAGGTAAAAGTGGAAAAAAGCTTACAGAACCTGGTATTCCCAGGCATTCTCCCAACCAAGTACTAACCAGGCCCGACCCTGCTTAGCTTCTGA
>NC_084966.1:14500541-14503041 GCF_949316205.1 Platichthys flesus
CCAGGCCCGACCCTGCTTAGCTTCCGAGATCAGACGAGATCGGGCGTATTCAGGTTGGTGTGGCCGTAAGCAAATGAGTCCACCCTTTGAACCTTATTTATACATGTAAATACGTCAGGTAAAAGAAGAAAAAAGCTTGCAGCACCTGGTATTCCCAGGAAGTCTCCCATTCAAGTACTAACCAGGACCGACCCTGCTTAGCTTCCGTGATCAGACGAGACCGGGAGTATTCAGGTTGGTGTGGCCGTAAGCGAATGAGTCAACCCTCTGAACCTTATTTATACATGTAAATACGTCAGTTAAGAGTGGAAAAAAGCTTACAGTACCTGGTATTCCCAGGCAGTCTCCCATCCAAGTACTAACCATGCCCGACCCTGCTTAGCTTCCGAGATCAGACGAGATCGGGCGTATTCAGGTTGGTGTGGCTCTAAGCGAATGATTCCACCCTCTGAACCTTATTTATACATGTATATACGTCAGGTAAAAATGGAAAAAAGCTTACAGCACCTGGGTTCCCAGGCAGTCTCCCATCCAAGTACTAAGCAGGCTAGACCTTTGCTTAGCTTCCGAGATCAGACGAGATCGGGCGTATTCAGGTTGGTGTGGCAGTAAGCGAATGAGTCCACCCTCTGACCCTTATTTATACATGTAAATACGTCAGGTAAAAGAAGAAAAAAGCTTACAGCACCTGGTATTCCCAGGCAGTCTCCCATCCAAGTACTAACCAGGCCCGACCCTGCTTAGCTTCCGAGATCAGACGAGATCGGTCGTATTCAGGTTGGTGTGGCCGTAAGCAAAAGAGTCCACTCTCTGAACCTTATTTATTCATGTAAATACGTCAGGTAAGAGTGGAAAAAAGCTTACAGCACCTGGTATTCACAGGCAGTCTCCCATTCAAGTACTAACCAGGCCCGACCCTGCTTAGCTTCCGAGATCAGACGAGATCGGGCGTATTCAGGTTGGTGAGGCAGTAAGCGAAAGAGTCCACCCTCTGACCCTTATTTATCAATGTAAATACGTCAGGTAAAAGAAGAAAAAAGCTTACAGCACCTGGTATTCCCAGGCAGTCTCCCATCCAAGTACTAACCAGAACCGACCCTGCTTAGCTTCCGAGATCAGACGAGATCGGGCGTTTTCAGGTTGGTGTGGCTGTAAGCGAATGATTCCACCCTCTGAACCTTATTTATAAATGTATATACGTCAGGTAAAAGTGGAAAAAAGCTTACAGCACCTGGGTTCCCAGGCAGTCTCCCATCCAAGTACTAACCAGGCTCGACCTTTGCTTAGCTTCCGAGATCAGAAGAGATCGGGCGTATTCAGGTTGGTGTGGCCGTAAGCGATTGAGTCCACCCTTTGAACCTTATTTATACATGTAAATACGTCAGGTAAAAGAAGAAAAAAGCTTACAGCACCTGGTATTCCCAGGCAGTCTCCCATCCAAGTACTAAACAGGCCCGACCCTGCTTAGCTTCCGAGATCAGACGAGATCAGGCGTATTCAGGTTGGTGTGGCTGTAAGCGAACGAGTCCACCCTCTGAACCATATTTATACATGTAAATACGTCAGTTGAGAGTGGAAAAAAGCTTACAGCACCTGGTATTCCCAGGCAGTCTCCCATCCAAGTACTAACCAGGCCCGACCCTGCTTAGCTTCCGAGATCAGACGAGATCGGGCGTATTCAGGTTGGTGTGGCTGTAAGCAAATGAGTCCACCCTCTGAACCTTATTTATACATGTAAATACGTCAGGTAAAAGTGGAAAAAAGCTTACAGCACCTGGTATTCACAAGCAGTCTCCCATCCAAGTACTAACCAGGCCAAACCCTGTTTAGCTTCCGAGATCAGACGAGATCGGGCGCATTCAGGTTGGTGTGGCCGTAAGCGAATCAGTCCACCCTCTGAACCTCATTTATAAATGTAAATACGTCAGGTAAGAGTGGAAAAAAGCTTACAGCACCTGGTATTCCCAGGCAGTCTCCAATTCAAGTACTAACCAGGCCCGACTCTGCTTAGCATCCGAGATCAGACGAGACTGGGCGTATTCAGGTTGGTGTGGCCGTAAGCGAATGAGTCCACCCTCTGAACCTTATTTATACATGTAAATACGTCAGGTAAAAGAAGAAAAAAGCTTGCAGCACCTGGTATTCCCAGGAAGTCTCCCATTCAAGTACTAACCAGGCCCGACCCTGCTTAGCTTCCGAGATCATACGAGACCGGGAGTATTCAGGTTGGTGTGGCCGTAAGCGAAAGAGTCCACCCTCTGACCCTTATTTATACATGTAAATACGTCAGGTAGAAGAAGAAAAAAGCTTACAGCACCTGGTATTCCCAGGCAGTCTCCCATTCAAGTACTAACCAGGCCCGACCCTGCTTAGCTTCCGAGATCAGACGAGATCGGGCGTATTCAGGTTGGTGTGGCCTTAAGCGAATGAGTCCACCCTCTGACCCTTATTTATACATGTAAATACGTCAGGTAAAAGAAGATAAAAGCTTACAGCACCT
>NC_084966.1:14508041-14510541 GCF_949316205.1 Platichthys flesus
TCTGCCGACAAGGAGTACAGCAAAGCCGATAGCGGACATCCCTGCCTCACTGATCTTTCTATTCTAAATTCACCCGTGACTATCCCATTGACCTTAATCTTACTTCCTGCTCTTTCATACATTCTCCTCACCCATCCTATCAATTTCTCTCCAAATCCCATCTTTCCTAACACTTTATACAAATATCCGTGATCTACTCTATCGAATGCTTTATTAAGATCTAAACTCGCTATAACCCCTCCACTGTTTCTCTTCATGTGTATTATTGTATCCCTAATGCTACTTATTGTGTCTGCTATGTCTCTCCCTGGTATACTATATGCTTGTGTGCTTCCCACCACCGTCCCTATTACTCCCTTCAATCTATTTGCTAACACCTTTGCTAAAACCTTATAGTCCCCATTTAACACTGTGAGTGGCCTGTAATTTTCTAATTTGTCCCTACTTCCTTTTTTATAAATGATGCTAACTAACCCTGTTACCATACTATGCGGCATTTCTCCCTTCTCTTCTATCCATCTATATAATCTATCCAATACTGGTACTAATTCTTCTCTAAACTCTATATAAAATTCGCCTATTATTCCATCTATCCCTGGACTTTTATTCCTGCCTAACCCATTTATTGCTTCCTCTATCTCTCCTTTACTTATCTCTCCCTCGCACACCTCCCTATCCTCATCACTCAGTTTAGCCTCCATCTTGTCTACCACCTGTCTGCTACTCTCCTCATCTACCTCTTCTTTCTTATATAACTCCCTATAAAATTCTTCAACTCTTTCCACTATCCCTACAAAATCTGTTATTTTTTCGCCTCCCTTTCCCTCCACTTTCTCAAAATAATTTTTCTCCTGCCTTGTATTCTCTAGCCCTAAGAAATAACCTGTACATTTTTCCCCCTCTACTGCATATCTTGCCCTACTTCTAATTATTGCACCTTCACACTTTCTCTGTTCTATCTCCTTTAGTTCATCTTTCTTCCTTATGTATCCCTCTATGTCATAATTGCCTCCTTCCCCCGCTTTCTTCTCCTCTTCCTCTAACTCCTCTTTTAACCTTTTTTCTCTCTCCCTCTCTTTCTTTCCCCTATTTCTACTGTGTTTTTTGCTTATTTCCCTTATCCCCTCTTTCAACCTTTCCCACCACCTCCCCGTTTCTTCCTCATACATGCTCTCATCCATCTCCCACTGTATGTAATCTCTCACCTCTTTTTTATATTTTTCATCTTTGAGCAACCGACCATTCATACACCACACCCCCCCTCCTCTTCTCTTTGTTTCCCCTCCTATTATATATTTTAACACCTTGTGATCGCTATAAGTTGTGGTTATATATTCTATACTCTTTATCCCTTCTGCTAAGCCCTTCGTGCTCAATACTAAATCTATCCTGCTCTGTTTTAATTCCCCTTTCACCAGTTGTATTCTTGAGAACTCTCTCCCCTCTGGATTTCTTTCTCTCCATACATCACTCAGTCCTTTCATACTTTTTAGTTTTTCTAATACCTCTCTTGTTGTATCATTTTTAAAATGCATGTTTTTTGACACATCCAGTTTCCCACACCACACATTAAAGTCCCCAACAATCATACAGTTGTCAACACACATTTTTTCCATTTTTTCAAACATCACCTTTCTTTCTTTCTCCTCATTCGGAGCATACACATTCACCAGCTTCATTTCCTCATTCATATATTCAAATTTGATCCCAATCACCCTCCCATCTCCCTCATCATCACACCTTCTCACATTCCCTATCACTCCTTTTTTTGTTAATATTGCTACACCCCTTGCATTCCCTTCCCCATTATTTGCATACACATCTCCTCTCCATTCATCCTCCACCTCTTTCATACATCTCTCATCCCAGTGTGTTTCCTGTATGCATATTATATCATAGTTACTCTCTCCATAGATCTGATGTCTTTTGATTTTATTTTTTAGCCCCCTTGCATTTATTGATATTATTGTTAACATTAGTAGTATTGCTATTTTCATTTTATTTTTTCCTTGGTTCTACTTTTCTTATTATTCCTCATATGTTTCTGATTAGTTTGTCTTTTCCTCAGTTGTTTTATTTGCTCCTCTATCTCCATGTCTGTTTCAGCTCCTACCGTCTGTGGCGTGGTGGTCTCCTCTGCAGTTTCAGTGGGCTTCGCTCCACCTGCTGCCTTCTCCTTCCCTCCTGTGTTGTCCTCTCTTCTCCTCCTCCCCGGGCCTACTTCCTCCTCTCCGTCTTTTCTTTCGACCATCGCCCCCTTCTCTGGTCCTCTCGTCTCCTTCGTATTTGGCGGTTTCTTCTCCATCCCGTCTCTCCTCCTTTCTGCCGTCGCCTCCGTCCTCACCTCACGTTCCAGCACTCCTCTCCTCCTGCCCGCATCCTCCTCCTCGTTGTTTCCTCTCGTTCTCTCGTTCCGGTCCGTTCCAGCTTTCTTTCCGCCTTCAGTCTCCTCCTCCGGCCTCTCTCCTTCCTGCCTGCTTGCATCCTCCTTCTCAGTCTC
>NC_084966.1:14603041-14605541 GCF_949316205.1 Platichthys flesus
CCTTTTTTAAATTTCATGTACATTCCACTCTCCCCACATCCTCCACATTTATTCATTGCTTCTTTCAAAAAGGCCTTCCACACATGGTCTCCATCATCCCTTAAGTATCTTACCATCATTTTTACCCTTAGTGCCTTCTTTTTCCCCTCTAGATTCACTAACTTCAACCCCCCGTCTTCATAATCATTTTCTAAAACTTCCCTCGCTATCCTTACTCCCCCCCCATCCCACAAAAAGTTACTTATAACCCCTTCCACCTCTTTCAACACTCTCACAGGCACATCCATCACATTCATCACATATATCATTTTACTCATAATCAGCGCATTCACCACTACTACCTTACCTTTTAGTTTCAACTTCCTTAGTTTCCAAAACCCTAACGTTTTTTTCAGGCTATTTATCATTACTTCGTATTGCCTATCCCTCCCTTCCTCTCCCTCAATCCCCAAGTTTATCCCTAGCACCTTCATGTACCCATTGTTTTCCTTCAATCCTATCTCTCCCATCTTTTCTCTACTCCCACCTATGTACATTATTTCTGACTTATCTATGTTTATTTTGGCTCCAGATGCCCTACCATATAATTCTACACTCCCTAATAATTCAACTACACTTTCCCTATCCCTAACTGTCACCGTTGTGTCATCCGCATATTGATATAGAGTGCTCACCTGTCCACCCGGTATTTCTATCCCCCTAATCCTCCTATTTTTCAAAATGAGTACCGCTAACGGCTCTGCCGACAAGGAGTACAGCAAAGCCGATAGCGGACATCCCTGCCTCACTGATCTTTCTATTCTAAATTCACCCGTGACTATCCCATTGACCTTAATCTTACTTCCTGCTCTTTCATACATTCTCCTCACCCATCCTATCAATTTCTCTCCAAATCCCATCTTTCCTAACACTTTATACAAATATCCGTGATCTACTCTATCGAATGCTTTATTAAGATCTAAACTCGCTATAACCCCTCCACTGTTTCTCTTCATGTGTATTATTGTATCCCTAATGCTACTTATTGTGTCTGCTATGTCTCTCCCTGGTATACTATATGCTTGTGTGCTTCCCACCACCGTCCCTATTACTCCCTTCAATCTATTTGCTAACACCTTTGCTAAAACCTTATAGTCCCCATTTAACACTGTGAGTGGCCTGTAATTTTCTAATTTGTCCCTACTTCCTTTTTTATAAATGATGCTAACTAACCCTGTTATCATACTATGCGGCATTTCTCCCTTCTCTTCTATCCATCTATATAATCTATCCAATACTGGTACTAATTCTTCTCTAAACTCTATATAAAATTCGCCTATTATTCCATCTATCCCTGGACTTTTATTCCTGCCTAACCCATTTATTGCTTCCTCTATCTCTCCCTTACTTATCTCTCCCTCGCACACCTCCCTATCCTCATCACTCAGTTTAGCCTCCATCTTGTCTACCACCTGTCTGCTACTCTCCTCATCTACCTCTTCTTTCTTATATAACTCCCTATAAAATTCTTCAACTCTTTCCACTATCCCTACAAAATCTGTTATTTTTTCGCCTCCCTTTCCCTCCACTTTCTCAAAATAATTTTTCTCCTGCCTTGTATTCTCTAGCCCTAAGAAATAACCTGTACATTTTTCCCCCTCTACTGCATATCTTGCCCTACTTCTAATTATTGCACCTTCACACTTTCTCTGTTCTATCTCCTTTAGTTCATCTTTCTTCCTTATGTATCCCTCTATGTCATAATTGCCTCCTTCCCCCGCTTTCTTCTCCTCTTCCTCTAACTCCTCTTTTAACCTTTTTTCTCTCTCCCTCTCTTTCTTTCCCCTATTTCTACTGTGTTTTTTGCTTATTTCCCTTATCCCCTCTTTCAACCTTTCCCACCACCTCCCCGTTTCTTCCTCATACATGCTCTCATCCATCTCCCACTGTATGTAATCTCTCACCTCTTTTTTATATTTTTCATCTTTGAGCAACCGACCATTCATACACCACACCCCCCCTCCTCTTCTCTTTGTTTCCTCTCCTATTGTATATTTTAACACCTTGTGATCGCTATAAGTTGTGGTTATATTTTCTATACTCTTTATCCCTTCTGCTAAGCCCTTCGTGCTCAATACTAAATCTATCCTGCTCTGTTTTAATTCCCCTTTCACCAGTTGTATTCTTGAGAACTCTCTCCCCTCTGGATTTCTTTCTCTCCATACATCACTCAGTCCTTTCATACTTTTTAGTTTTTCTAATACCTCTCTTGTTGTATCATTTTTAAAATGCATGTTTTTTGACACATCCAGTTTCCCACACCACACATTAAAGTCCCCAACAATCATACAGTTGTCAACACACATTTTTTCCATTTTTTCAAACATCACCTTTCTTTCTTTCTCCTCATTCGGAGCATACACATTTACCAGCTTCATTTCCTCATTCATATATTCAAATTTGATCCCTATCACCCTCCCATCTCCCTCATCATCACACCTTCTCACATTCCCTATCACTC
>NC_084966.1:14653041-14655541 GCF_949316205.1 Platichthys flesus
AAAGCTTACAGAACCTGGTATTCCCAGGCAGTCTCCCATCCAAGTACTAACCAGGCCCGACCCTGCATAGCTTCCGAGATCAGACGAGATCGGGCATATTCAGGTTGGTGTGGACGTAAGCGAATGAGTCCACCTTCTGAACCTTATTTATACATGTAAATAAGTCAGGTAAAAGTGGAAAAAAGCTCAGAGAACGTGGTATTCCCAGGCAGTCTCCCATCCAAGTACTAACCAGGCCCGACCCTGCTTTGCTTCCGAGATCAGACGAGATCAGGCGTATTCAGGTTGGTATGGCCGTAAGCGATTGAGCCCAGCCTCTGAACCTTATTTATACATGTAAATACGTTAGGTAAAATGGAAAAAAGCTTACAGCAGCTGGTATTCCCAGGAAGTCTCCCATCCAAGTACTAACCAGGCCCGACCCTGCGTAGCTTCCGAGATCAGACGAGATTGGGCGCATTCAGGTTGGTGTGGCCGTAAGCGAATTAGTCCACCCTCTGAACCTTATTTATACTTGTAAATACGTCAGGTAAGAGTGGAAAAAAGCTTACAGCACCTGGTATTCCCAGGCAGTCTCCCATCCAAGTACTAACCAGGCCCGACCCTGCTTAGCTTCCGAGATCGGGCGCATTCAGGTTGGTGTGGCCGTAAGCAAATGAGTCCACCCTCTGAACCTTTTTATACATGTATATACGTCAGGTAAAAGTGGAAAAAAGCGTACAGCACCTGGTATTCCCAGGCAGTCTCACATCTATGTTCTAACCAGGCCCAACCCTGCTTAGCTTCAGAGATCAGACGAGACCGGGCGTATTCAGGTTGGTGTGGCCGTAAGCGAATGAGTCCACCCTCTGACCCTTATTTATACATGTAAATACGTCAGGTAAAAGAAGAAAAAAGCTTACAGCACCTGATATTCCCAGGCAGTCGCCCATCCAAGTACTAACCAGGCCCGACCCTGCTTAGCTTCCGAGATCAGACGAGATCGGGCGTATTCAGGTTGGTGTGGCCGTAAGCGAATGAGTCCACCCTCTGACCCTTATTTATACATGTAAATACGTCAGGTAGAAGAAGAAACAAGCTAACAGCACCTGGTATTCCCAGGCAGTCTGCCATCCATGTACTAACCAGGCCCGGCCCTGCTTAGCTTCCGAGATCAGACGAGATCGGGCTTATTCAGGTTGGTGTGGCCGTAAGCGTTTGAGTCCACCATCTGAACCTTATTTATACGTGTAAATACGTCAGGTAAAAGTGGAAAAAAGCTTAAACCACCTGGTATTCCCAGGCAGTCTCCCATCCAAATACTAACCGGGCCCGACCCTGCTTAGCTTCCGACATCAGACGAGATCGGGCGTATTCAGGTTGGTCTGGCCATAAGCGTTTGAGTCCACCCTCTGAACCTTATTTTTACATGTAAATACGTCAGGTAAAAGTGGAAAAAAGCTTACAGCACCTGGTATTCCCAGGCAGTCTCCCATCCAAGTACTAACCAGGCACGACCCTGCTTAGCTTCCGAGATCAGACGAGATCGGGTGTATTCAGGTTGGTGTGGCCGTAATCGATTGAGTCAACCCTCTGAACCTTATTTATACATGTAAATACGTCAGGTAAAAGTGGAAAATAGCTTACAGCACCTGGTATTCCCAGGCAGTCTCCCATCCAAGTACTAACCAGGCCCGACCCTGCTTAGCTTCAAGTCAGACGAGATCGGGCGTATTCAGGTTGGTGTGGCCGTAAGCGAATGAGTCCACCCTCTGAACCTTATTTATACATGTAAATAAGTCAGGTAAAAGTGGAAAAAAGCTTACAGAACCTGGTATTCCCAGGAAGTCTCCCATCCAAGTACTAACCAGGCCCGACCCTGCATAGCTTCCGAGATCAGACGAGATCGGGCATATTCAGGTTGGTGTGGCCGTAAGCGAATGAGTCCACCTTCTGAACCTTATTTATACATGTAAATAAGTCAGGTAAAAGTGGAAAAAAGCTTAGAGAACGTGGTATTCCCAGGCAGTCTCCCATCCAAGTACTAACCAGGCCCGACCCTGCTTTGCTTCCGAGATCAGACGAGATCAGGCGTATTCAGGTTGGTATGGCCGTAAGCGATTGAGCCCAGCCTCTGAACCTTATTTATACATGTAAATACGTCAGGTAAAATGAAAAAAAGCTTACAGCAGCTGGTATTCCCAGGAAGTCTCCCATCCAAGTACTAACCAGGCCCGACCCTGCATAGCTTCCGAGATCAGACGAGATCGGGCATATTCAGGTTGGTGTGGCCGTAAGCGAATGAGTCCACCTTCTGAACCTTATTTATACATGTAAATAAGTCAGGTAAAAGTGGAAAAAAGCTTAGAGAACGTGGTATTCCCAGGCAGTCTCCCATCCAAGTACTAACCAGGCCCGACCCTGCTTTGCTTCCGAGATCAGACGAGATCAGGCGTATTCAGGTTGGTGTGGCCGTAAGCGATTGAGCCCAGCCTCTGAACCTTATTTATACATGTAAATA
>NC_084966.1:14663041-14665541 GCF_949316205.1 Platichthys flesus
GATCGTGCGTATTCAGGTTGGTGTGGCCATAAGCGTTTGAGTCCACCCTCTGAACCTTATTTATACATGTAAATACGTCAGGTAAAAGTGGAAAATAGCTTACAGCACCTGGTATTCCCAGGCAGTTTCCCATCCAAGTACTAACCAGGCCCGACCCTGCTTAGCTTCAAGTCAGACGAGATCGGGCGTATTCAGGTTGGTGTGGCCGTAAGCGAATGAGTCCACCCTCTGAACCTTATTTATACATGTAAATAAGTCAGGTAAAAGTGGAAAAAAGCTTACAGAACCTGGTATTCCCAGGCAGTCTCCCATCCAAGTACTAACCAGGCCCGACCCTGCATAGCTTCCGAGATCAGACGAGATCGGGCATATTCAGGTTGGTGTGGCCGTAAGCGAATGAGTCCACCTTCTGAACCTTATTTATACATGTAAATAAGTCAGGTAAAAGTGGAAAAAAGCTTAGAGAACTTGGTATTCCCAGGCAGTCTCCCATCCAAGTACTAACCAGGCCCGACCCTGCTTTGCTTCCGAGATCAGACGAGATCAGGCGTATTCAGGTTGGTATGGCCGTAAGCGATTGAGCCCAGCCTCTGAACCTTATTTATACATGTAAATACGTCAGGTAAAATGGAAAAAAGCTTACAGCAGCTGGTATTCCCAGGAAGTCTCCCATCCAAGTACTAACCAGGCCCGACCCTGCGTAGCTTCCGAGATCAGACGAGATTGGGCGCATTCAGGTTGGTGTGGCCGTAAGCGAATTAGTCCACCCTCTGAACCTTATTTATACTTGTAAATACGTCAGGTAAGAGTGGAAAAAAGCTTACAGCACCTGGTATTCCCAGGCAGTCTCCCATCCAAGTACTAACCAGGCCCGACCCTGCTTAGCTTCCGAGATCGGGCGCATTCAGGTTGGTGTGGCCGTAAGCAAATGAGTCCACCCTCTGAACCTTTTTATACATGTATATACGTCAGGTAAAAGTGGAAAAAAGCGTACAGCACCTGGTATTCCCAGGCAGTCTCACATCTATGTTCTAACCAGGCCCAACCCTGCTTAGCTTCAGAGATCAGACGAGACCGGGCGTATTCAGGTTGGTGTGGCCGTAAGCGAATGAGTCCACCCTCTGACCCTTATTTATACATGTAAATACGTCAGGTAAAAGAAGAAAAAAGCTTACAGCACCTGATATTCCCAGGCAGTCGCCCATCCAAGTACTAACCAGGCCCGACCCTGCTTAGCTTCCGAGATCAGACGAGATCGGGCGTATTCAGGTTGGTGTGGCCGTAAGCGAATGAGTCCACCCTCTGACCCTTATTTATACATGTAAATACGTCAGGTAGAAGAAGAAACAAGCTAACAGCACCTGGTATTCCCAGGCAGTCTGCCATCCATGTACTAACCAGGCCCGGCCCTGCTTAGCTTCCGAGATCAGACGAGATCGGGCTTATTCAGGTTGGTGTGGCCGTAAGCGTTTGAGTCCACCATCTGAACCTTATTTATACGTGTAAATACGTCAGGTAAAAGTGGAAAAAAGCTTAAACCACCTGGTATTCCCAGGCAGTCTCCCATCCAAATACTAACCGGGCCCGACCCTGCTTAGCTTCCGACATCAGACGAGATCGGGCGTATTCAGGTTGGTCTGGCCATAAGCGTTTGAGTCCACCCTCTGAACCTTATTTATACATGTAAATACGTCAGGTAAAAGTGGAAAAAAGCTTACAGCACCTGGTATTCCCAGGCAGTCTCCCATCCAAGTACTAACCAGGCACGACCCTGCTTAGCTTCCGAGATCAGACGAGATCGGGTGTATTCAGGTTGGTGTGGCCGTAATCGATTGAGTCAACCCTCTGAACCTTATTTATACATGTAAATACGTCAGGTAAAAGTGGAAAATAGCTTACAGCACCTGGTATTCCCAGGCAGTCTCCCATCCAAGTACTAACCAGGCCCGACCCTGCTTAGCTTCAAGTCAGACGAGATCGGGCGTATTCAGGTTGGTGTGGCCGTAAGCGAATGAGTCCACCCTCTGAACCTTATTTATACATGTAAATAAGTCAGGTAAAAGTGGAAAAAAGCTTACAGAACCTGGTATTCCCAGGAAGTCTCCCATCCAAGTACTAACCAGGCCCGACCCTGCATAGCTTCCGAGATCAGACGAGATCGGGCATATTCAGGTTGGTGTGGCCGTAAGCGAATGAGTCCACCTTCTGAACCTTATTTATACATGTAAATAAGTCAGGTAAAAGTGGAAAAAAGCTTAGAGAACGTGGTATTCCCAGGCAGTCTCCCATCCAAGTACTAACCAGGCCCGACCCTGCTTTGCTTCCGAGATCAGACGAGATCAGGCGTATTCAGGTTGGTATGGCCGTAAGCGATTGAGCCCAGCCTCTGAACCTTATTTATACATGTAAATACGTCAGGTAAAATGAAAAAAAGCTTACAGCAGCTGGTATTCCCAGGAAGTCTCCCATCCAAGTACTAACCAGGCCCGACCCTGCATAG